>NC_048894.1:171120-221542 GCF_011077185.1 Oxyura jamaicensis
AAAAAAAAAAAAAAAAAAAAAAAAAAAAAAAAAAAAAAAAAACGCCGTTCTCCTCCGGGGCGCGGCGGGGCCGCTGCCGGCCCGGAGCCCCCGAGTGCTCCGGGCCGGGGCGGAGAACTGGGGCGGGGCGGCCCGGTGCGGGCCGGATCGGCGCGGCCTAACGGCCCCGTGTCGTCCCGCAGCCGCTCCCCTCCACCTCGCCATGCCCTCGGACCTGGCCAAGAAGAAGGCGGCCAAGAAGAAGGAGGCGGCTAAGGCCCGGCAGCGGCCCCGCCGCGCCCCGGAGGAGAACGGCGATGCCGGGACGGAGCCGCAGGAGGTCCGGCCCCCGGAGGCCAACGGAACGGCGCTGCCAGGTGAGGGGCGACCGCGGCGCGGTGCTGCCCGGCCTCGCCGCTCCGGCCGGGACTCACGAGCTCAGCCGCCGGTGCGTGCCCGGCCTGCGGCGGTGCGCCCCGTGGGGCGGGCGCTGCCCAGGGGCCCTCGCTGGGGTCGGCCCGGCGGCCCTGTGCGCCCCGTGCTTGGGAGTGTGCGGCTGGGGCCTGCTCGTGGGCAGCAGCCGTACGCGTCTGTTCGTACCCGCGAACTGGTGAACCGGGACGCTTGTTTTTCCTCGTGGAGTTCCCCGCGGGCTTGGTCTTGTGCCGGACCGGGCCCGCTGCGGGGTCTGCTGTCCGGGCTGCTCTCCCCCTTTAGAGCCAGCAGGGCACCTGCAGTAATCTGCGTAGTGGCTCTGTGCAAAGCGTGGGGCTGGAGCGTTCCCTGGGTTCTGTCTTGAGGTTTGCTGAGTGAACACGGAGGGTGCCGACGGCATCATTTCCCTCTCAAGCAGATACTGGGAGATACTGTCCTGATTTGATGTCCAGACCTGCCTTTTTTTTATTTTTATTTTTTTTTCTCCTGGTGCAGGAATCGCTGTAGGGTCTGGTTTCTTAACCAAAAAATAATGACATTGCTATGAACTTACATGCATTGTTTTTCCGGGTGCACCTGGTCTGCAGAGCCTAACCTCCCTAAAGGAAGTAGGCAAGGTAAAGCTCACTGATAGTTTGTTCGTGTCCTTGGTTCAGCTGCCTGGTGACCCGTGGACTGTCGGGCACACCAGATTTTCCCCAGGCAGTGTCAGCGGTGCGGTGTTTCAGGAGGCACCGGGCGCGAGATCCGGGGCGGCCCGAGGCCGGGGGCACGCTGGAGGATGCCCACTCCGGGATCCGGGTTGTTGCCGGCACCCCCGTGATCCTCGCCAGACCCCTGCGTGCTGGTGCTGCCGTCGGTGCCCGCGGGTGACCCCGGCCCGGCTCCCGCAGCCCGGCGGTGCCCGCCCGGTGCCGGCCCCGTGCCGCCGGCTGCGGGCGGGGACTCGGCGCCCGCCCGGCCCGCTGCCGGACCGAGCCGGCCAATGGCCGTCCGCTCCCTCGGCTCATTTGCATGGCGCCCTCCTATTGGCGGAGCCTGGGCCGCGCGGCGGCGGCGCGGGACACGCGCGTTCAGCGCTCCGAGAGCGCCGAGAGGAGGGGGCCCGGGGGGGGGGGTCAGCGGGGGCCGGGCCGGGCCGGGGGGGGGGTCAGCGGGGCTGGTGGCTCGCGGCTCGCGCAGCCTCGGGGACAGGTTGTTGGGCTGGGCAGCGCTCGCTCCTTGCTGGCTGCTCCCCGCGGAACAGCCGCACGCCCAGGATGAAGCTGCCTCGCGCCTCTTTGCACTCTCCTGCTTTGCTCCGTTGTGTACCTGGTTTACTCGCAGCCTGGGTGCTTTCAAAGGGGGTGCCGTGCCGGAGCAGTTTAGGTCGTTTCTCCTTGGCTAAGTCACGTCCTGCCTTGCTGACCATTGTTTTTGCTGGGCAGGTGGCCTTGCCATTTGTGAGGTGTTGTGTGAGATGCTGGCAGCCAGGCGGTTCCCCCTGCTGACCTGAACACCAACGGTCTGAACACCAGGTCTCTGCTCTGAGCAGCCGGAGCATTGCTGAGATCCTTAACGCTATTTTCTTCTGCAGGGTCTCACAAAGTAGTAAAAATCAGGCTGTAGCTCAGGGCTGCAAATGGAATGTTAGCAAGACAGGAAATATTTGCTTATACTGTAGGAGGAGAGGAAGAGGGGCGTCTACAAATAGACACATTAGCTTAGTAGTTGGTAGGGCCCCTTCTAATGTTGCTGCTTCTCTTCTCGCATCTTTCCTGTTGCTTGTTCCCTGCCCAAGTTCTATTTAGGCCAGCCCTGTCCTTAAACTTGCAACCAAAAGTGTTGAAGCCCTTTCCCTGCCCCAGCCCTTTCTGCACTGAGGGTTAGTCCTACCGTGCATGGGTAACAGGTTAGCTGTTCTGGCTACTCACCGGGTTTTAATGGTCAGCTGTTGTTTTTAGAGCGGGTGAAAGTTCCTCTTAGACCATTTTATATCCATTTGCTGAGCTGAAAAACTGAGCACCATCATCTCTAGGCTTCCTCGATATTTCTGTAGAAAGTGACACTGGTTGTTTTTGTCGTCCTGCTTATATTGGTTTAGGGGCTTATGGAATCATAGAACGGCCTGGGTTGGAAGGGACCTCAAAGATCACCTGGTTCCAACCCCCCCTCCCCATAGGCTTCTTGTGTGTTTGTAATTCAGCAATACTTCTGGTCTGTCTCCACATATAGAGGTGGATGCTCTTACGAAGGAGATGGAGGACTTTGAATTAAAGAAAGCTGCTGCCCGTGCTGTGACAGGAGTGCTGGCTTCCCATCCCAACAGCACTGATGTGCACATCATTAACCTCTCGCTGACCTTCCATGGCCAGGAGCTGCTGAGTGATACAAAACTTGAGCTGAATTCTGGGAGGCGCTATGGCCTGATTGGACTCAATGGAATTGGTAAGCAGTAGGGCACAGAGTTGTGTGTTTGCTGGAGCTCAGTGAAGGTTCTGTGTCGCTGAGAAGCTGGACAGATTTGGGTGGTAAATGCTGGAAGCCAGAAAAAAGGCTGTTAGACATGATGGTTTCACCTCCCACGTCTCCCCACCCAGCAAGACCAGTTGCTACTAGGACTATGAGGCTGCATGCTGCCTTTGGTCTAAGCATTTGGACTTCTTTCTGTGGAGAGGAGAGTGGGATGCCGGGGCTCTGAATGTCTGATTCTTGTATGGAGGCTTTGTTTGTGTCAATAAACTCAGTGATGATGCTACTAGCCAGAGAACTTGCAGAGTATGGAAGAGCAGGGAGTGTGTGGTCTAGTCTGAATGGGAAAACAGCTGTATAATCCTGGTGCTGTACCTAGAGAGATGCAGAATATGGGTGTAATTGATGAGCTAGTAAGAGTGATGAGGTGATTTCAGGCTCTCTAGTGATGAGTGCGTTACTTTCCTATGGGTTAGAAGTCTGTAGTCTGGTGCCTTGGTACCAGATGTTAGACCTGGTTAGACGGCAGGAAATATACAGCAGAAATACAGCTCCCTAAGTCTGGGTAAGGGCTGAACTGCAGTGGCTCTGCTAGGTCTCTAATTCCTCATGGGCAAGAAATTCCTAAGGATTTTCTTGGGTTGGAAAAGGAGGGAATCAGTGGGATCTGACTGCATTTTGTCTGTTTCTTTGTGACATATCTTACTGAATACAAATAATTGTGGAGTGTCTGTCTGCACACAGGGAAATCCATGCTTTTGTCAGCTATTGGGAAACGAGAAGTGCCCATTCCAGAGCACATTGACATCTATCACCTGACCCGAGAGATGCCTCCCAGTGACAAGACCCCTCTACAATGTGTGATGGAGGTGGATACAGAGAGAGCCATGTTAGAACGAGAGGCAGAGCGTCTGGCTCATGAGGATGGTAAAGCTTTTCAGAGTCCCTGTGGACAAGGGACATTTCCTCCACTTTCCCTTCCCACTGAAGAAAGGGTCTTACCTGGGTTCCTTGGCAGAGTTTTTACATATTACTTTTTCTCCCAGCTGCCCATTACTAGTTGAAAAGTCCACTTCTGTAGATGAAATTATCCAGTGTGACTTCTTAAGAAGCGTCTAAGTCATAGGAGTGGATGGGGCTGAATAGTGGTGAAGCAGATGGACTGTGAGCTTTCTCAGCTGTACAGATGTGCAGCTGAGAGCCAATCACTGTTAGAAGTGCTGACAGACAGGCTCTTTTTCAGCGGAGTGTGAGAAACTCATGGAGTTGTATGAACGTCTGGAGGAGCTGGACGCTGACAAGGCAGAAGCACGGGCCTCACGTATCCTGCACGGCCTGGGGTTTACACCAGCCATGCAGAGGAAGAAGCTGAAGGACTTTAGTGGTGGCTGGCGAATGAGGGTGGCTCTTGCTAGGTGAGTGGAATACTGCCTGCTGCCTTCTGGGAAAATGCCTGTCTGATCCTGATGCTGCAAAGCCACATACACAGTTCTAAGAACTCAGAGGAGAGCTGGGAGGCTTTGGGTACCTGCATTTACTCTGTGCTGTCATCTCCCTCTCCTTTTAGAGCCCTCTTCATTCGTCCATTCATGCTGCTGCTAGATGAACCCACAAACCACCTTGACTTGGATGCCTGTGTGTGGTTGGAAGAAGAGCTGAAAACGTAAGCATGAAGGAGTTTCCACCTTCTGTTGGTTGTAGTTTTCTGCTGGAACATCTTGTCAGCACGTGAGCAAGTGCTACAGGAGTAACTGTCTATAGTTCTTGTGGCTATGTAACTATACTGCATTACTAATTATATATTTTTAGTAGCTTAGTGGGTAGTATTGGTGATAGGAGAGCGGTTGGACTAGATGATCTTGTAGGTCCTTTCCAACCCCGTGTTTCTATGATACCTTGTGCTTGCTGCTATGTGTTTTTGCAGAACGGTTCTTGATGGTAATGAATTCAAGATAAGTCTGTCTCTTCCTTAGTGAAAAAAATGAGAAATACTGGTACAGGTTAAAGTAACTTCCTGAAAGCCAGGAGCAGACCTGGGAGGCGTGTACCAGCACTGTGTGCTGTACCAGTAGTGTTAACTTTCTAGACCTGGCCTCCAGCTCAGCTTTTTGCATATTGTTTTTCTCTTCACCAACTGTAGTATCCATGTCTGCTGGTTTCATCTTGTTCTAGTATGTGCATGCAACTGTTTTTTATTAAACAAAGTTAAAATGTTAATGCTTAAGGCAAAAGATTTCGGAATAGCTGTGAGGTCTAGGTTATTTGGGTTGTGTTAAAAGAACTGTGCATATAAGCACGTGAGAAGGGCTTTTCATTTGCTGAGGTTATTCTTTCAGCTGTGTCAGTTGAACCTTTCGTCTGTTTTATATATCAGGTGTTTTAGGAAAGTAATTTGAACCTCTCTCCTCTTGGGGGGAGGCTTTAGCCAGTCATCTTACAAACTTGGAAAGGAACCTGTGATAGAGAACCTAAGAGATGGTAGACGGTAAAAAGGTGAAAATGAGAAGCAAAGGTTGAATCTTCTAAGAAGCGTGACACCGGTGGAGTTCTGCATCAGTAGCAGTAGTAATCCACTGCAAAGGTAGCCAGCTCTCGACTCTTTGTGAATATGGAAGAAGAGTGCCTTATGGTGAAGGATGTCTTAGAAAGCTGGTTGTCGCTGCTTTACTGCAAATTTCCTGAAGCATCTCTAAGGCTTCTATCTTTTTGTTCTTAATCTGGCCGTAAACAAGAGAGATCTGTTGCATGTAAATCCTTTGTCACCATCAGGGGCAACAAGCAATTATTTTCCTAGCTTAGTCTCTATTAAGTTTTGTGGTACCACAGGTTCAAGCGGATCCTTGTGCTGATATCCCACTCCCAGGACTTCTTGAATGGTGTCTGCACCAACATAATCCACATGCACAACCGCAAACTGAAGTACTACACAGTGAGTGAACGGTGTCTTGTGCAACTAACAAAAACAGAGGAGCTGTCCTCTGGGGCATGTCTGATGTTTTGTGGTCTCTCTCTTTAGGGAAATTATGATCAGTATGTAAAGACTCGCTTGGAACTAGAAGAAAATCAAATGAAGCGTTTCCACTGGGAACAAGATCAGATTGCCCACATGAAGGTACCTGCCTAGCTGCACGAATATCTTTCTGCCTGTGCAGCCGTGCCCCTCCCTAGCCTTTGTATCATGGCTTTTGGCTAACTTTGTATTTTGTTGCAGAATTACATTGCGCGATTTGGTCATGGTAGTGCAAAACTGGCCAGGCAAGCTCAGAGCAAGGAGAAGACCCTTCAAAAAATGATGGCTTCTGGATTGACAGAGAGAGTGGTGAACGATAAGGTGGGATCAAACGCGGGATTGCTTCTGGAGATCAGTGTAGGAAACTTGGGCCAGATAAGCAAAATGAACTTTATCTGATGACAGGAATGGCTGACACAGCTGAGAGCAAAAGTAGGATTCCCTTCCAGATTCCTGTACTGAAGATAGGGTATTGCTGGAGTGGAAAGAGGAGAGTTATTTTTTTTTCTTCCAATGAAGGGAAGGGGATTTGTCATACCAGTAAGGCCATTTTGGTAGACACTGAATAAATGTCTGAAAGTTGGAGAAGATCAGGGAGGATGCTCAGAGCAGCTCCTGCTAGTTTGAAAAGTATAAGCACCCATTTGCTTCAAAGGGAAAGAAATAGGGAATCATTAGCCAGCAGATGAACATGCATAAACGCGTGAGTGAGTTGCCAGAGGGAACAGGGAGTGAAATAAAGGGATTGGTCTGTATGTGCTCCAGGGTGTCTAACAAGTGGATATTCTGTGTTGACAGACTTTGTCATTCTATTTCCCTCCCTGTGGAAAAATCCCCCCTCCTGTCATCATGGTGCAGAACGTAAGCTTCAAATACACCAAGGACGGGGTGAGTATAGGGAGTGTGCATGGGTTGTATGGAGTTTACTTGTATCCTCTGCGTTGTAATGGGGTCTCTGGGGTAAGTTTTATGGTCAGGCTGCAGCGTATCGCCAGTGGATCAGATTTCTTGGCAGTGTTAATGCTGAGTCTGCTGAAGACAGCTTTACAGGTTCAGCATGGAGAATCTAGGTAGTAATGGAAAGGCATAAAATGTCATAATTTATGTGGTTTGCAGCCATGGATCTATAATAACTTGGAGTTTGGGATTGACCTGGATACCCGTGTAGCTCTTGTTGGACCCAATGGAGCTGGAAAGTCAACACTGCTGAAACTGCTCACAGGAGAGGTATGCTCCCAGCATTGTCTACCCTGTTCTGGCCCTTTATTCTTTGGGTAGTCTTCAATGAAGCTGCATTTATTTGTGAGAGCACCCCTATCAGACTTTGGAAATCTTGAAATCTTGCTGCAGTATAGGGCTTTTTCTGTCATGCTGTATGTTCAGACATACAGAAGGCTGGCATACGGCGAAAGAAGAGATTTCATGGTGAAATACTTTTGTCTTCTCTTTTTAGCTGCTGCCCACAGACGGGATGATCCGCAAGCACTCACATGTAAAGATTGGTAGATACCACCAGGTACTCCCTACAGCAACTGCCATGGACATGAAATGCTGAGGAAAAAGCTAACAGCAATGGGGAATCTTGTCTCTCTATTTCTGCTTCTGAGGCCCATCCTGCTGCTGCTTTTCTATGCCTTGAGCTTGGGGAGGGAACTGTTCTTCTGGCAGAATGGACTGTAGCCAATGTTCCTGCCCTGAAAAGAGGCTTGCTGTGGTCCTTTTTGTTTAGCCTCTCACCTTTTACTGGAGAGATGGTTGCCCCATGCTTGATGTTGGACAAGCCTGCTATTCTGAAGCAGCACCCCCGCTCCTGAAATGGAGACTGCTTCCGTAATGTTTCAACACAGTGAATGTGCCAGGGGTGGGATTATCATCTCGTGGATTCTGCTGCTTTGCTGGCACCAGAGAGGTATAAGGGGGGAGATGGGTGGCATGCACAGCCTGACGCTGGCTTTTGTTCTTTGTTAGCACTTGCAAGAGCAGTTGGACTTAGACCTCTCACCCTTGGAGTACATGCTGAAATGCTACCCAGAGATCAAGGAGAAGGAGGAGATGAGAAAAATCATTGGCAGATACGGTCTGACAGGGAAGCAGCAGGTCAGTATGAGCTGTTGAGGTTTTCTTCTTATGCATTAGGGAAGTAGAGCTGTTGTATTTTCTGTTGTTCTACAGATACCTGACAGTGTGATGCAGCATGGTGCACCACAGCATCTAAATACTTCTTCCATGTCTGCCTTTAAATTTGGAGAAAAAATAACTCATGGCTCACAGTAACTTACTTTGTGTTGCAGCAGTTTGTGGGTTGAAATGGGTGACCTCCTCGGAACCCGGGTGAAGGAAGAAGGGTTGTGGCATAGTGCTAGCCTCAATTATATTTCAATTATAACTTGACCTAGCTTGCTTATCTCTCGTTCTGAGATGACTGCCAGTCAGAAATGCCAGAACATATTCTCAGCTGGGTGTGGGGAACACATGGTTCAAGCAAATGAGCATAGAATCTCTAGTGGTGCTCTAACTCTAAACACGCCACGCTCCTGTATATTACATTTTGGTGGGAGTTGTCATTATCACTGCAGTTAGCCTTGATTTTTACACTGTTCTTCCCCATTTGTCACTCAGGAAGTTGAGAGTAGCTTTAGGCTTTTGTCAGGATGCAATGAACATTAGGCAGATCTCAACTTTCCTTTGGAACCTCTAACACAAGCTGAGTCTTGCTATGGACATCCCTTTTTCTGGAATTCACTTGTTTTGCTGGTAAAGGAAGCCTAGTCTAGTTGTAAGCCTACATTTGTCCTCTTGTGTCATGCAGCTGCAGCAAACATAGTTTGAACTGTGAATATTTTGTAGTCAGTGTGGCGTCTAGAAACTGGTGCTATAAGGTACCCTGCAGAGCTGCAAATCGTGTCTGTGTTTGTCAGGTGAGCCCCATTCGGAACCTCTCTGATGGGCAGAAGTGCCGCGTGTGCTTTGCATGGCTGGCCTGGCAGAATCCTCACATGCTTTTCCTCGATGAACCCACCAACCATTTGGACATAGAAACGATAGATGCCCTGGCAGATGCTATCAATGAATTTGAAGGAGGAATGATGCTCGTCAGCCATGACTTCAGACTCATCCAGCAGGTAAGGGTGAATTTTGGCAAACCAACTTTCCAACATGGAGTAATTAAAGCAAGATGTTTTCAACTGTTTTCAGCTGTTCCTTATCCTGAAAAGATGTGGGACTGCAAAATATCACTGCATATGATTCCCTTGCCGTGTTCATGTAGAATAATTGCATAGCCTTGGAAAGCATTTAGGCATGTGAAAGCAAAAAAAAAGTGCTAAAAGTGAAGAATAGGTTAAATGGAGATCATGACACATGTGGAGACTTTAACTAGATTGTCTTAAATGATACTGGAGTAGTTCTAGCAGTTTTCTTTATCACTCAATCTGTACAGGTTAAGGAAGTCACTCCATACACACAGAAATGTCGGGTGCTGATTTATCAAATATAGCTTTGTCTGCAAGTTCAGATACAATTTTATTTTTCAGTGCAGCATATCCAGGTAGTTCATGTCAAGAACTACCTTTTCCAATTCCCAGCTTAGCAGGAAGTGAATTTCTTCTTATTCCATGAATGAAAAAAAACAAATGTGGAGGGTTCAAGGACTGTTAGTTTTAAAATCCTGTATAAATTATTCAGAAAACGCCCGGTGGGATATTTCACTGCAGATATCTTTCTTTAGTAGTCAAATGTGTGAAACTTAATAGACTCTCTCCTTGCTCAATAGACTCTCTCTCCTTCAGAGAGTAGATTTTGGTTAATTTTATATTTTTGGTAAAATTATAAAATGCTGCACTATAAACCTCCGTTTCCTCGTGTATTTGCTTCCAGGTTGCGCAGGAGATCTGGGTCTGTGAGAAGCAGACAATCACAAAGTGGCAAGGTGACATCCTCGCCTATAAGGAACATCTCAAGTCAAAGTTGGTGGATGAAGATCCACAGCTCACCAAAAAGACCCACAATGTGTGAGCTCTAGAGCAGTCGGTCAGGTGCTCTCTGTGGAGACTGACAGTGGCCAACATGACTCACTCACCTGCCGACTGGAATGGGACTCTGCTGCTATCTCTGTGGCTGTGTTCTAGGATTGCTGCAATACTGCTTCCCCTTGACTTGCCTTGCACCTCTGTATCTGGACAGATCTCTTCTCTCCTGATCTGGCTGCATTTGGGCAACCATTTCCATATTTAGATGATGTCCCATCTGAGCCAGGCCTTGGAATCTAACGGTCTGGGGTCGTGGCAGTTAGGGTGTCTGAGTTGCAGTGATACAGAAGTGGAGACCCCAGCCCAGCTTACCCTGCCTCCTCCTTCCCAATTTCTGCTTCAGTTTAGATACTTCACTTCAAACTCCTCTGGCCTTGGTTTGTTTTTAACTATTATTTAACAGTGTAATTAACAGATCTGCCTGAGAATCCATCAGTCAATAAAGAGGGAAGAACAGTCTTGTTTTGTGAGCTGTAGTAGTTATTGGGGCACGCTGGGGCAAATCAGCCAGTACTGAGCTCTAGGAGTAAGGATGCGGGGCTCTCTCATATGAAGGTTTGTTCCTTTGCTATTACCAAAGTCCTCTTGTTATGACCAGAATTTGGGGTGTAAATGAAGGTGTGAGTACTGAGCTCTGGAATTGTACAGAGCAGAGTACGACGATCCTTGCAGCTAGGAAACTGCTAATCCACATGTTGAACACTGGGTTTTCCAGATAATGACAGAAGGGGGAGCAAGTCACACGTGCTTTTTTTTTTTTTTTCATTTTCTCTTGTTAACAAATACAACTTGAAAGGGTTCTGAAGATTGGAAATTAGTCAATGTAGATCTGTAGAATACCAGCACTTCTTCTCTACAAATGAACAACTTAGATGCATGTTTTTTCCGTCACCTTAAATTGTATGGGTCTAATATGAGGCTCTTATTAAATCAGGATTTTTGGACTATGAAGTAATTATTTCTTCCTTCCAGGTTTAACTAAACAAGACTAATCAGCTAAAGTTAGTTTAACTTTTTTGTTGTTCTTAACATTTTTTTAGATAAGTTGTTTAAACTGCATTTGCCACAGCAACTTAAATTTCCTGAATAAAATACTTCTTAATGTATTTTTAAATCAATTAGAAGGCACTAAAAAAGTAGAAAATCAAACTAAATACCTTCTTATGATCATGAGTTATCATTTTCATTAATTACGACACATGAGTATGGCAGCACTGGTCATGTGAAAGGTTCACGTAATCCAGTAACCTATTCCAACAGGACATGTTGACAGAGAATTTGAAGAACAAGACAGAAATGTAGTTGTACTTTTCAGATGCCAACTGGCTGTGGCTCTGGCCTTTTGAGCAAACTAATTTTGCTCAAAAAAATCTTCCCTGCCCATGAACGGGGGGGTTGGAACCAGATGGTCTTTAAGGTATCCCTTCCAACCCGAGCTATTCTATCAAAGTATTTCCCTGCTTTTTCCAAAGGGACCATCCAAGTTGTAGACTGCTGCTGTAGAAGCACCGTGTATCATCCACAGGACAAATGTCACGGGGGAGCTGCTTCCAGTAGATACTGCAGAACATTTAGTTTTTTCTGTGTTTTCAGCAATTATTGGAGATTGAGGAGGGAAAAAAGTGTTTTCTAAGAAAATAATGCAGATTAATATAAATGCTGTTTATGTTAGCTTTGCGGAAAAGTCTAGAATGCACTGAAAGGTCACTTGAATGAATATCACAGAATCACAGAATAGTCTAGGTTGGAAGAGACCTCCAAGATCACCGAGTCCAACCTCTGACCTAACGCTAACAAGTCCTCCACTAAACCATATCCCTAAGCTCTACATCTAAACGTCTTTTAAAGACCTCCAGGGATGGGGACTCAACCACTTCCCTGGGCAGCCTATTCCAGTGACTAACAACCCGTTCAGTAAAGAAGTTCTTCCTAATATCCAACCTATTCCCCCTCGTCCTGTCACCAGGCACATGGGAGAACAGACCAACCGCCACCTCGCTACAGCCTCCCTTCAGGTACCTGTAGAGTGCAATAAGGTCGCCCCTGAGCCGCCTCTTCTCCAGGCTGAACACCCCCAGCTCCCTCAGCCGCTCCTCGTAAGCCTTGTTCTCCAGGCCCCTCACCAGCTTCGTAGCCCTTCTCTGGACTCGCTCGAGCACCTCCACGTCCTTCTTGTAGCGAGGGGCCCAAAACTGAATGCAGTACTTGAGGTGCGGCCTCACCAGAGCCGAGTACAGGGGGACAATCACTTCCCTGGACCTGCTGGCCACGCTGTTTCTTATGCAAGCCAGGATGCTGCTGGCCTTCTTGGCCACATGAGCACACTGCTGGCTCATATTCAGCCGACTGTCAACCACTACTCCCAGGTCCTTCTCTGCCAGGCAGCTTTCTAACCACACATCTCCCAGCCTGTAGCTCTGCTTGGGGTTGTTGTGCCCCAGGTGCAGGACCCGGCACTTGGCCTTGTTGAACTTCATACCGTTGGCCTTGGCCCATCGGCCCAGCCTATCCAGATCCTCCTGCAGAGCCTTCCTACCCTCGAGCAGATCGACACACGCACCTAACTTGGTGTCGTCTGCAAACTTACTGAGGGCGCACTTGATCCCCTCGTCCAGAAGAGAAGAATATGTCATAGTGTGATACCTGGACGCTAACAGAGGTAGTGATGGAGAAAAAGCAACTGCACACAAGTAAGTAGGGTAAAGACTGACTGCTAGCACAGAATTTAAAATGAGAATTGATGAATGCAGGTCTTCGTTAGTTCTGCTCTCTAGGTTTTAAAAAGATGTTGGTGAGTTGAAAAGGGTTGCAAAGTAGCTATGAGAACAATGAGGTCTGGAAGTCTTGCCTGAGGCTGCAGATGTTCCTTTTGCTGTTGCTTATTCTTAGTCAAGGCTTGGCAGTGACTCTATCACCACATTTCACATCTGTGTAGTCAAAGGCCATGGTGGCAATAATAAATGCTCGGTGGCACGGAGCCGTGTGGGAGCAGTTCCTGAAGAGCTGCTGCCTGTGGGCAGCCCCCGCAGGCTCAGCTGGGGAAGGACGGCATCCCTGGGAGGGACCCCACGGGGAGCAGGGGCAGAGGGGGACCGCGAAGGAGCCAGGGAGACAATGAATGCATCAGGGACTGACCTCGCCAGGGAGACTGCATCGGGGACTGACCGCAGCCCCTGCTCCCTGTTCCTCTACACCGCTCACGGGGAGGACATAGAAGAGGTTGGGTGGAGGGGAGATGTCTTTTAGTGCTTTTTAAAAATTATTATTATTTTTTGTTGTTGTTGTTTCTTACTGCTCTAGCTTGTTAGTAATAGGTAATACATTTTATTAATCTCCTTCTGCTGCGTCTGTTTTGCCTGTGATGATAATTGTTGAGTGATCTCCTTGTCCTTATCTCAACGCTTGAGCCCTTTTCATCGTATTTTCTCCTCCTCTCTTGTCTCCTCCCTTTGAGGAGGAGGAGTGAGAGTGGTTGTGGTGCTCAGCTGCCCGCCTCAGTAAAAGCACCACAAGCAAATAGGAGAGTTACATTAGCTGTCTGCTGCTACAAAGCAAGAGAAGAAATTCTGAGTTGCAGACAGGTTTCTGATTTAGCAAACAAGCCCATAGCTACATGTTCAAAGTAAAAGTATCTCTAAATGCACTAGAGGTCACAGTATGCCAGGATTTGTAAATTGAATATCTACGCATGTTTTAGCGGTCTAGTTTTTCAGCCTTGATTTAAACCTGTTCAATGGTGACGGTTTGTCAGACTGCACTGAAGCAGCTCTGGCAGATGCATGTTCTGGAGTCGTGATTACTGTGTGAGAGGCAGACACCAGCCAGGGCAATGCCATTTTGCAGTGTTTCAGCTACGGCTTGTCTAATCATGCACAAAAGCAAACCTGTATCCAGACAAATTAAGAAAATTGCTCCTTATCTGTTTGAATGGTAACTCCTACAAAAGAATTGTCCTAGAGCCTCTGCACAATTACTCCTGCCTGTAGTCTAAAAGAGAAGTTGCCTACAACACAGCACAATGAGAAGTGGCAGATATAACTTCAAGTGCAGCTGTGTGATTCCCTCATCACGGCGGTCAATACATACACCACAAAAATAGCACAAGGATAAGTCAAGCCAAGCACACAGCTTCTAGAATGGACAAGCACATGCAATATAGGGAAACAGATTTGTGTAAAAGTAGTAAGAACGTGTTAACTCCATAAATATGGAAACCCAAATTTGATTATACTGCACAGTGGATGAGCTTCCATCCCTGCTATGTGATGGATCTCAGTGTTCAATGCTGTCACTGATCAACATCCACCAAAGGGTTTCCTTCTAACTTAACATTTTCTCAGAAAACACAATACAATAAAAAGAATACAGAAAAAAATACGTGTGTATAACTGCCAATGCCAGACACCGCTGCAGCTGGGGACAGGTATCACTTATAACAGATAAAAACTTCATTAGCATTGGAGAACTTTTGTGTGCTCTGACTGATGGAAAAGGGAAAATAGTTACAGTCACAGTGAACGCTCCGCACCCAGCTAAAGCATCTCAGCCATTTACGGCTTGGTAAATCTTTTGCTGGGTAGAACATCCATCTGAGGGGGAAGCCCTGTGTTGTACCGAACCAGTGCATGGCCTCTTACAAAAGAAAAGTGGTGATGTTGCATGCTTCTTACTCCCAGTATGAATCATCCACTATCTCTTGATGTTGACAGACATCAATGTATATGCTACTTCTATTCCCAGAAGGATCCTGCTACCTCTTACCTTCTATGCCCGAGCCTCCACATTCTCATTCCCCTCCACAGATGTGCTGGCATGCATGTCCCACGTGTTCATTCACATTTCAGTTGACGGGTGCAGGAAACCCCTCTGTCACTGTGACTTCTATTTGCGCTAGGGATGGGCCATCAGATGCCTCCTGATGAGGACAGGCCTAGAACAAAACTGAATTCAGTGAAATGCTGTTGGCCCTCCTGACAGAGTGACTGATGCGGTATGTCTCCCAGAGTCAGCCCTTGGAAGATGGGATCTGCTGAGGATTTGCCATGTGAGCACTATAATGTAAGGCCTGCATAGGAGGCAGTGTGCAGGGCACTGCAGAGATAAGGATGTCCCTCAGTGGGAGGTATATATTAGTAGTGCAATTTTACAAAATATGTGCTTTGGTGCTTGCTGAGAGAAAGGCTTCATTTTCTCTTCTGTTCAGAGCAAAGTAACACACTTTGCTGCACTTTTTTTTTTTTTTTTTTTTTTTTTTTTCCCCCTGGTTTATCCTAATTTCTGTGTCATAATTACCACCACTAGTGTGATCACTGGTTTCCAAGACAGATCAAACACACAGTCAGGATGTCGGCACTCTCCTCCTGCTGCTTCCCTTCCGTCCTTCCCTGAAGGAATCTGTTGTGAGAAGCAGGCAGGACTACCCAGCCCAGGCTGGCTGAGATGTTATCTGCAGGTTCGTGCCCAGTGCGCGCCACCAATAAGCACGGGGTCAGAATCCACTGTGGGAGGAATACTGGCTGTTAGGAGGTTGTTCATAGTGCTATCAGTCAGTCACTAGACCAATATTACATTCATTTACTGAGTCTCAGCCGACTGTGACACCTGTTCCACAGCACAGAGGTGGCCCAACACATTTGATTCTGGAAGCAATACCTTGAGTACCCCAATTTGCACCCTTCTACCAAAGCAGGAACGCTCCTTTCACCAGACCCCTGGATGGACCCAGAATTAGCTCTTCTCTGGCACTTCTGCCCCATGTGAATGGGACGCTACTGTTATGCATGTCTTTGTCAATGTTACCCTCAAGCTTCTCAGGTCTGAAAGTTTAATTGAATCAGTTAATTCCAAGCGCCTTTCAGGCCAGCCGCCCTGTGCTTAGTGCCAAGTCGAATCATCAGCCACAGATGTGCATCCCTCCCACTCCCTGGGGCCTGCACCTGGGGCAGGTGAAGGGCTGCTGCCTCTGCTATATAACCAGCCCCATGGCAGCTTGTGGTTGCTCTGTTAGAGCTTGCTTGGGGGAGGGGGCTGAGATGAGTGCAGAAGCTGGGAAGAAGCGTGGTGGTCATGCTTCCACTTCTGGAGACAGGAAGTCCAAGAGGAAGCCCAAGAGAAAGGAAACCTATTCAGTCTATATCTATAAAGTACTGAAGCAAGTGAGTAAATGTTTCTCTAGTGTTAAGAACAGTTTCATGTGTAAAGTTACTTCTGCTCACAGCATGTTAACTGTGTGAAAAGAGGGAAATGTGCTTTTTAGTGAGATTAAAAAAGATGACTGAGACAGTATAGAACTCCAGCTGAGTCTAAAATGGGGTGTGGCAAAAAAATCTCTCAGTAGGAGATGAGATGGATCTAGATCAGAAGGGGTTTCACAGGCAGAATGAACTCTACTGCATGGCTCTGTATAAGGAAGTAACCGAGTAGAAGTTGGTTATACCTGTCATTGTCCCTATGAGTAAGGATCAAAAACTTCCTAAGTTTGGGAGATTTTGAGACTTGCCAGCCTGTGCTGGGGAGAGGAGAAAGACTTTAGAGATGTGGCCATGGCTTGGAGCAGTGGTGCACTTACACTTTTAGGCTTGTTTCCCCTGTGGCACCATGCAGAGGCTCCTGGCAGTGCAATGTCACAGCCAATGCAGTACCACAGGGGCCTCTTCAGTCCGGTGGAACTGGCATGCGACATGAGAACCCGGGGGAGTGGGGTGGGAAGAGGAAGGAGGGCCCTTCTTCTGGGAGTGCTGGGTCCCCACTGCCTGGTGGTGTGATACGATGCAGCGCTTGATTACCACTTCCCAGGTGCACCCTGACACCGGCATCTCCTCCAAGGCCATGAGCGTCATGAACTCCTTTGTCAACGACATCTTCGAGCGGCTGGCTTCAGAGGCCTCCCGCCTGGCCCAGTACAACCAGCGCTCCACCATCACCAGCCGCGAGGTGCAGACGGCTGTGCGGCTCCTGCTGCCTGGCGAGCTGGCCAAGCACGCCGTCTCTGAGGGCACCAAGGCCGTCACCAAATACACCAGCAGCAAGTGACCACTGGGCCACGATAAAACCTTCCTGCCGTGGCTGCACCCCATCTGTCATGGCTCTGTGGGGTTGTGTTGGGGCAGGGGGGAGTCACTGAGGGCGGTGCTGGTGGGGCCCAGGAGGGCATTGGTGGGGCAAATGCAGCTTAACCCTAAGGGGTTGGAACATAAGTAAGTGGTTTATAGAGAAAAAATTATATCAAATTATCAGCTTAATAGATAATGTCACAGAGTTGTCACTTCTAATTCTTATAAATAAATGCTTTGGCTTTAATTAGTTCTATAGGTTATCTAGAGCACCCAAGTAGCACGTAGTTGTTTCTGAGCTGTCTAGTTCTCAGCAAGTTGTTCACGCAGATCATGGATGGTGACTCCTTGTGGAGTCCTGTGGGATTTGGTATTCAGTCCGATGCAACAATAAAAGCAAAATCTGCAAATACACTTTAAAAACACAGATAATGTCTCTGCCTCATAATTCATAATGCAAAGGTTAGTTTGCCCTCTGGACATCAGGGTTGTTTGGTTGGACTGGATGGACAGCTGTTCTTTGAAAATGACCAAAACCAAGTAGAGGCTTCAGGGATTACTTGCAGAAAGGTAGGGTCATCCTGGGAAGAGGGTGGGTTCCTCCACAGTTCTCCAAACTCCTTTTTTCAGTTTTTGAGCTACTGATTGCAAAAATCTTATGTTGCCTTTGAGATTCCTATTGTTCTTCCTCAAGTGCTTTCTGACTGTTCTGGGCCTCTTTGCACCAGTCCAAATTATCAGCATTCAGTTTCTCTTTGTACCAGAGTGGAGACAAAATTCCCTCTGTGTCAGTGGGGCAGTTTACAGTAGAGAGTTTTTCTTATAAGCAATTTTCAAAAGTCTATTTTGTCCTAGTGAAAAATTCTCCCTTTCAGGTATGGGAAAAAGAAATAGTGCAAAAAGGAGCTGGACTGGCAGGGGATACAAAGGGGATTTTCTTTACAGAATTTCTCGATGTCATCCCTCTTCTTGCTTCCAATGGCTTTAGAGGGAACTTGGTTCAGCGGGTTATAGGCTGGGCTGGGAATGAGGGTCCTGTGCTCTGCCTCAAACCCTTACGTTAATGACTGGTCCTGGCCACTTCTCAAGCTGACAAGGAAGTTTGTATTCCCAGGTACTTCCAACCTGAGTGAGCCAAGGCCCTGAAGGGAGCATTAGGGGATTCTGTTTGCTAAAGTGGCCTAGGTGGGGCTTGTGCAGCCCAAAGGGCTGAGAGTGAGTGCTGTGTCCAGACTAATGGTGGTGAGATGATTTACAAAGCTGCCCCCAGGTTTCTACATGGAGCTGTTCCCTCTGGGTCTATGGTAGAATGAAGAAAATATAGGGGCTATGCTCTGAGCTGAGATGTAGTGGAGGTCCTTTGACACCTTGATGGTGGGACTGCATGTTCCCATTCCAAGGTCTGCCCAGTGGCAGCAAAAATGGGGGTAGGAGTATCAGGAGGAACCAGAGCTGTGGTGGAGCCCAGGTTACAGTGTATGGGATGGTCTTGGACTTCAGAAGGCTTGTGAATGGTGGTGATGAGTCTTGTGAGCTATGACAGGTGCTTGTCTTTGTGTGCTCAGGGTCAGTGTGTCTCAGCAGCGTGGGCCATGGACATGATGCTCCCAGAGTACAGGAGGTGGCAGAACTGGGACTGAACACATCACCTCTGGTCCCTGCCCTGTTGCTCCAGTGTGGAGATGGTGTGTGTGTGCGATGAGGTTGTACTGGGTGCTCTGTTTCCTTCTGACTGTAGGACAGCATTGAATAGTGCTCTTTTCCTATGGTGCCCTGCCACATTAGCTGGAACTGGTCTGGAGCACAAGTGTTAGAGCAGTATCTCACCTGACAGGGCTGTAGTCTTCTTATTCCCTCCAGCAGTTGCAGCCGGTCGTGCTGTGGGATGGCTGTGCAGCTGGTGCAGGTGGTAGAGCAGATGTGCCTGGGGTGCCTGTGAGACAGGTCCATGGGGGAGATCCAACGTGGAGCACTGGAAGCAGGCCTGGGAGGGTCCAGCCCAAGAGCTGGGCTGTGGGCATGCTGCCTTTTGCATCGGAAAGGTCAGCAGTCCCGCTCCTCGCCTGGGCTGCTCTGTTGCTCCCTATGCCACCGCGTCTCCCCAGCGGCGCTTTCTGTTCCCCAGCCCCAGATGTGCAGCCCTGGTTTTTCGTGGGATGAGTGCTCAGAAAAGCTCGGAGCTGCAGTTCTGCTCCTGCCCTGAAGGTGGTTCTCTCCGACTGCCTGATCTCAAACGTATTTCCTCATGAGCAGGAGCCTGGGGCTGCCTAGCTCCAAGCAGACTGCCTTCGGACCCTGTAACTTTCCCTCTGTGGTAGCCTGGGTTCTCAGCAGGTAGCTGGCACACCGTGTGGGTGAGGTGCTGTTACACTGGGAGACAAGAGCGGCTGCCTCCTGGCAGGTCCAGTAGAGCATCTAGCACTGGGTGAGCCCAAAAGGCTTTAGTGGTGCAGGTGCTTGATTGTCCAACACTGCAATCTGTGTATCCCACTCCCGCTTTATGCCTCCAACACTGTTTTTTTTTTTTTTTTTTTTTTTTCTAGGGGCTGAGAAGGACGGAGTTGGAGATTGGCCTCCTGTCCCTTCTACATCACTGTTTCCTCACAGATCTGGAAGGGCCTACAGCACAGATGCCTCAAGCTTGGGTGGCAGAAGGAGATGGTTGGTCTTGGAATGGCAAGTTCTGCACTGGACCTGTCCAGACCATCTTTTCTGCATTTCCCCGTAGGGGCAGGTTCGACTCTCACTGTGCGGGGGTCACGCTGCTTGTTTCCCCACAGTATATCCACAGGGAGCTGCTCTGATAAACCTGCACAAGATGTTGTACATGGTCTCCCTCTCTGGAGGGGCCACTCTTTATGCTTCTCTGATGCTTTTGTGAGGACAGCTTCACAGCTCAGCTTCTTCCAGACTGGATTTGTGGCTCCATGGCTGTTTGTGCCCTGGTGCTCTGTTGAATCATGAGAGGTCTGAATGAAGTTGCTTTCGGAGGAGGAAGTAGGCTGTGCCAAACAGCAGGGAAATTGGTCACTGTAAGAATGATCCAGAAGCCAGTAAAAAGCAAACGTTAGCTTGGAGCCCATGCAGGTACTCTTCCAAACTGTCATGGGACTGCCTCAGTCTGTGCAAGTCTATTTTTTCCAAGTCTCCCAGTGAGCTCTTATTGCTGCAGTGCAGCACTGTCACATTGCACATCCCTGGCCCCATGTCCATCTGCTTTGATCTTACTAAACTGAACATGCCCATGGGCCAAAAGCAACCTCTTTTTTGCCTTTGATGCACTTTTCAAATCCTCCAAAAGAACACTATAGTTTGATAAACTGAATCAAGCAAAGTGTTGAGAAAAATATCAGTAATTCCTGTGTGGTCTGCTTTCCTTTTGCATAAGAGACATGACTTAGCAGTCTGTACGCTTTTCTGTCATAGGGTGGAGGACCATGGGGCACATCTTACTGGTCTGTGGGGAGTGGGGCAGGTCTGGAGGGAGGGAGCTTTTTGGGCAATGGAGGCTAGTGCCAGTGTGCAGACCTGTGTGCATTTCTATCCCCATGTTGTTGTGTCCCTTGGCAGCAGTGCTGCCAGGTGGCTGCTCTGGTGCATCATTAGATGCTGTTCCAAATAGCATAGGCAGGAATGGTTCAGCACTCAGAGGAAAACAAGCTGGTGATGGATAGCCCTGGTGATGCCAAAGCTATTAAAGTATGAACCTCTATAGTGCAGCCAGGGTACCAACACAGCTAGGGACAACGACTCTTCCTCTCTATGCTCAGCTGCTAGAGATGGAGAGTGGGGTCAGTGCTGGTCTCTGTTCCTTCCCTATTCTGGTTTGGTCTGACACAGGGTGTTTCCTCTGAATAATGTCAAGTCCCTAACTCATGGCAGCCCAGAATCCCTGCCTAGAGAATGGGAAATGAATGATGATCAAAGGCTAGACAGACACTCCCCCGTGAACACACACGTTGCTGTCTGAGGCTTTGTTATTCCTGATACTGCCAGCACTGTAAAGGGACGAAGGATCCATGGCATTTTTGCAGCTGTTCTCCATCTATGCTCTTCCCAGCAAGGATTGTTGCAAATAGTTTGTTTCCTTGTTTTTCTCTCTTCATACTCTGTTCACTCTGGAGTCTTGGATGTAGCCAACAATAATGTTGCTTCCTTCATTTCCTCTGCCAAGGACTGCGGAGTGGGGATGGGAGAGTTATTCACAAGCCAATTTTGTGAGAAAGACGTTCTTTGTAATTTCTAGGGCCAGATGTGGGTCAGAAAGCATGCCTGTTCTAATGGCCTGTTCTTGCCCCGCATTGCCTCCTGCCAAACATGGAGGAAGACTGAAAGACCTGCTGCCTGCTAAGGTCCTGATGCGTGCATACAGAGCTGCGGCCAGGGACTGTTCAGAGCCCCAGTAGCTGGGTCACCGTGCCCCTGGTGCTGAGAAGCTTGGGGCAGGGCAGAGTGCTTCTCTGTGACCTGAGGACAGAAACGGAAGGAGAGTGAACAATGTATTCCCATGTACTCAATAGGCTTCGGAGAGTTACCTAGGGGTATCCTATATGGTCTCTGGGTGGGAGGAAGAGGATGCTTCCATGTGGCCCCATGAAGGGTGTGGGGCTGGAGAAGAGGATGACATGGGCAGAGTGGCCCCATGAGGAATGGCTGCTGCAGGCCACACGCCGTTTTCCCATTAGCGAGTGTTTAGTTCAGCGTTTTAAATAATTGTGTCCTCGGAATGATATTTAAAATCCATTTGGGAGGCAATGAGGCGGGAAAGTGCCTATGCCATTGTGATGACGCTGCGCAGGCCGTGCCACACATGCATATTACAAACTCGTTACAGGCTCGTTTACACGCACGCTGCTCGCTCCCCACACAACCTCTTTCTGATGCTCCTAATGTTTCTTCCCCACCATGGCTGCTTCTGCTTGGCACTAGGGAGAAATTTACTTGATAAGGCAGGCCTGGTGTCATCTGCAGCAAGAGTAGCAAGGGACATGGCCAGCACAGTAGAGTACTGGTCTTTGGAATGGGGATGTGTGCGGCCTGCCTGGTGATGGAACTGTCTCCCAGGTGTCCTTCACCTGTGCTCCATGGTCAATTCAGAGCTGTGCCTGCTCTCCAGCAAGCTCTTGCACTCGTGTTTTTGCATGCTTCAGACCCTGCAACCACAAGGCTTTCAGCTGCGCTGCTGTGGGTGCAGCTGGGGAAAGAGCTGCAGCACCCGCACGGGGCTGACTGTGAAGCTGAGTACCAGCATGTGCTACTGAATGTCCGTGGGAAGCTGCATGAGTTGGACACACTAGGCATGAGGGAGCAGGTGAGGCAGGGGCTCCAGCAGTGGTTCCCTGAGTGCTGCTGAGTGGCTGAAGGGCAGAGTGGTGTCACCGCTATCCTTCTGTTGCCATTCCTCTCTGCTGGATGGGTGCCCTCCAGCCATCCTCCTGGCCTGCGCAAAACAGAAATCCTGTGTTGGACTGCAAGGCTCCTGGTACTTCTTTGTCCTCCTCCCGTACACAATGTACCCAAGTAAGGGAGCTCAACTCAGCTGTATTCTCCTTGCTTTCTCCTTAGTTGCTGCCTCTTGTGGGGAAGTTGTGACAGCTGGAGATGTACCAACAGTGAGTGGTCCCTGCTTCTGGCAGGGGTTGGGTTCTTGTGCGCACTCCAGGGAGTGCCTTCCCAGTGATGGTCGGCTGCTGGCCCCCTGCAAACCTGCAGCCAGAACTTGGTCCTCTGAACTCCTACAGTGTCTGAGTACCTGACATTTCAAAACATCTCACATGCTCTGTTATACTGTACAAGAAATATGCTGTAAAGTTTCTGTTTTCAGTCTGTTCATCTTGGCCCAAACACAAGGCATGCTTAATGATGAAACAAATAAATGATTTAGTACATCCTCTTTCCTTGGATGTATGAGGAAATATCCTTGTACACATCTGTGGTCAGCCGAGGGTCATCGGATTGCATATGATCCCATTTACTCTGATCCTTTGAGGACTATTTTCTTCCTCACAGGCAGATACAAAGCATCTGAGGAAGGACTTGCTAAAGGCCGTGAATTAACTGGAAATGGAGGACTGGGTGCTGCTCATCTCTACATCAGACAGCCCCTGTGGAGCTGATATGGCGGTAGCATACAAAACCAGTGAGGAGGAGTCTACTTTTTTTCCCCACACAGGCTATGCAACCCACTATGATGCATGCAGTGTGCTCAGTGAACTGGATTTGAAGCTAAAGCCTGGTGCCAGTAGCTGGACAACTCCTGCCAGATGACAGTGCTGAGGGGACATTTGGTCCTGACTTCCCTCCTGTCGCGTGTCAGGCACAGTGAGCAAGGGGCCTCTTCTGCTGCGGGACCAGGGCAGGTACCAGAGTCCTGCTAAACATGAAGAACATGCTCTGCTGGGAGGAGGTCAGTGGGTTTTTCGGGGAGGGTGTGTGGTTGTGTTTTGTGGGACTATTTTGTTGTTGTTGTTAGTCATGGGGGTGAGAAGAAGTTCCGTAGCAGAAGCCATTGCAAAGAAACATGCACCTTCTCATCTCAGGTCTGTGAAACTTCCTGAGTATAAAAGCACTGCCTGCCTGTTCCCAGTGTGCTTGACGTGATGGCTAGGGACCTGGCCAAAACCCAGCGGCCAGTGTTCCTCAGGACCCCTTTCCTGGATGGCTGCAGACAGCATGAATGGGTGAAAGACTAGGTTTGGATTTTGTGCCCATGGCAATGGTAAGCATGACCCCATTGCTTCCAGTTGCAGGAGCAGCCCGAGATGGAAAGATAGACTGGAAAGGAACTAAGACTTCCTAGTTTGTCCTTTTCCTCATCTCTATAGGAATTCAGCCTTTTCTGTACTGTAAGTGCCCTGAGGCTGGAGTACATCTCCTCAGGGGCTCCTGTGAGTTAGGGCTGTTGCACTGAGTCCCTCATCTTGACAGAGGAGCCTCTCTGTTCTCTGTCATGCTTTCTCCACCCATTCTTGCCATGCTGTTCACTCACAGGTCTCCTTTGTTCAGAGACCTGGCAGTGGCTGATCCAAACACGAGAGATGGATCGGAAGGTCAAACCCATTCAGGGCATAAGGAATTGGCTTGAAGGTCAAACCCAGAGGGTGGTGGTTAATGGCTCAATATCCGGGTGGAGGCTGGTGGTGAGTGGTGTCCCTCAGCGGGCTGTCTTGGGAACAGTACTGTTTAATATCTGTATCAACGACATGGACAGTGGGATGGAGTGCACCCTCAGCAAGTTTACAGATTACCAAGATGGGTGGTGCAGTCAGCACAACAGAAGGAAAGGATGCCACCCAAAGGGACCTGCACAAGCTTGAGAATGGGCCCATGTGAACCTAATGAGGTTCAACAAGTCCAAGTGCAGGGTACTGCACCTGGTCTGGGGCAATCCCAGACATGACTACAGACTGGGAGAAGAACTCATTGAGAGCAGCCCTGCAGAGAAGGACTTGGGCGGTTCTGGTGGACAAAAAGCTTGACATGAGCCAGCAGGTCATCTGCATCCTGGGCTGTATCAACAGAGGAGTGGCCAGGAGAGGGGGGGGGAGGTGATTGTTCCCCTCTGCTCTGCCCTTGTGAGGTCCCACTTGGAGTGCTGTGTTCACATCTGGGACCCCCATTTTAAGAAGGTGGATCTGTTAGAACGGGTCCAGAGGAGGGCCATGAAGATGATCAGAGGGCTGGAGCACCTCTCCTATGAAGAAAGGCTGAGAGAGCTGGGGATGTTCAGCGTAAAGCAGAGAAGACTGCGGGGTGACCTCATTGTGGCTTTTCAATACTTAAAGGGGGCTTATGAAAAAGATGGAAAGTAGCTTTTTCCTTGGGCAGATAATGATAGGACAAGAGGGGATAGTTTTAAACTAAAAAAAGGGGAGATTTAAATTAGAGGTTAGGAGGAAATTCTTCATTCAGAAGGTGCTGAGGCACTGGCACAGGTTGCCCAGAGAGGTTGTGGATGCCCCATCCCTTGAGGTATTCAAGACCAGGTAGGATGAGGCCCTGGGCAACCTGATCTGCTCGGAGGTGTCCTTGCCCTTGGCAGGGGTTTTGGAACTGTATGTCTGCTGCCTCTGACCTGTGCCTCGTCTGTGCTGGTGATTGCATCCAGCTGAAAATAAACTCCTGGAAGGCAGGGGGGTGCTGCAGGGGAGCTGCCAAGCAAGACTATTTATATTGGGTGAGTCAGGCCTGTGCCTGAATCCAGCCAGGCACTGGGGATCTGGAATCTGGGAGCAACCCATAAAGGACACAGTCTTGGACAAGAAGCTCTTGGCTGCAGCTTATTTATTGTAAGGTCGGGGCTTGTCCTGCTCATTCCACATGACGGACTGCACCTTTCCCTTCACCTCTGCCACACAACGCTCAGTGCAGATGGATGAGGAGCAGCTGGATCAGTGGAAGTCCTCTCAACAAGTAAGACCCCGGTACCACCACCGTGAGTGCAGCCTGAGCCCAGCTGGCCAGCGTTATCTGAGAAGCCGCACGGAGCCACTGGAGTGCCGGGACCTGCTCATCCAGAACGCGCTCTTCACTGGGGACCTGGAGAGGGTGCAGAAGTACTTCAGCAGGAACGCAGCTGTTAATCTCATCATTGAGACCAAGGGTGATGAGCTGCGCTGGACTAGTAGGAAATTTGGTGGGTGTGTGGAACTGGGATGTGTCCGCAGTGGTGGGAAGTGCTGTGAAGGGGGACCAGAGAAAGAGCACAGACACCTGAAAAAACGAGGGGAATACACAGTGGTGGAGACAGGGTCGTGGAAAAAGGACTTGGGGGGGAGGGAAGTTTTTGGATGAGGAAGGGAGAATCTAGGGCTATGCAACAATGTGTAGCTAGCTTTCTAAAGGAGATCAGAGGTATCTCTGCTGGGAAGTGGTGAGAATATGGTCTTTGAAAAGGCTTCAGGAGCAGAAAAACTTCAGGACTGTCCTGCCAGAGGTTGTTGGGATAGAAGTGAAGTATATGTTATATGATGAGTGTGCTTGGGTGAGAACACATCAGGTGGCATAAGGATTCTTTGTCTTGTGTCTTAAGTTGGGTCTGTTACTCCTGTTCATTAGGAACTGGAGCCTGTGACATGCTTTGGGAACAGGTTGTAGCAGTGTCCTTCACGCGCAGCTCAGCCTGTATCCTGAGTAACAGGTATAGCTGCGCTTTAGCCTCGTGGGCATCTGCTTGGGCACCAAGTCACAATGCTGCTGTGGGGACTTCAAGGTGTGAAGCACAGCCATTGCGATCCCTACTCCAAACACGGACTTTAGGAAGCTGCAGGGGGGTTGATGTAGGAGGGTTAATATCACCTTTGCTCCAGAACAGAAGCATTCACACCAAGCTTAGTTTTGCTTTCTTTCACAAGTAGAGTTTGCACCCCTCAAGCTGTCAAGCTGTTCTATTCTGTGAGATAGACTGGAGAAGGTGAGCAGAAATCTCATCTACCTCAGAGATGGTAGAAGCAAGTCTGTCCTGAGTGACAGGAGGCAGAAGCTGGTCATCCTTGGTGTTTCCTCCTATCTATGCACCTCATTGTACCTTGCCCATATGCATCTTGCAGCTACCACATTTGCTTCTACGCCCTTTGATACCTTTTGCTTACATTCTCATCAGTGTCATCTACGAACTTTTCAATAAGCAACATAACTGTTGTAGGCTCTGTCAAAGTTAGCAGTTTGGAAGTGTGTGTGTCCTTGCTGCTGCCTGATAGTAGTGTGCTGCAGGCTGACACAGAATTTAAGACAGTGTCAAGTGTCGAGGGGCCATAATTGCATTGCTGTTTTCTGCAGAGGGCTGATGGTGAAAGCCCCAGTGTGCCAGAATGGAAGAGCTGTTGATGAAAGTCACTTGCCAGAGGTGTGGACTCTTTTCAAGTGTCCTGACACAAGGCTATAGAGCACATTGATAAAGCTTAATCATGACTAAGTTTTGTGGGAATTCATCCTAGCAAGAGACAAAGAGATAGGGTGGGCTTGCAGATGCAAATGTTGATACTTCTTAGGTGGTGAAGATTATTTGCTGAGTTCCAAGATTTTTACATGTGTGTTTTGAATTGTTACAGTCTACTTAGGAAGAAAATACAAAAGTTACTACCCTTGGTGTAACTGAGACCACTTGTCAGAAAACTATTAATTACACATTTTTAACCAATACCTGGTGTTGGGCTGACGAACACTTCAACAGCAAGTCACTCTGTTTGTAAAAATTTGTGCCCCAAAGAAAACTGGACAGTTTATGTAAAACAACTTCACCCAGAAATTGCTTTTATCACCAAATATTCAAGGTGTGAAAAACCAAAGCAAGCAAGTCTGTTCATCAAGCACAGACCAAAAATGTACTGCAAAATGTATCAGACAAGATAACCTAAGACTTTGGTTACACTTTACTCTGACCTGTAGGGACAATTTCCTAAAACATACCAAGACAGTGACCTTAAAAACAGATTCTAGTGACCTGGTATTTCTTGAGTCATCCCTAACGATATTTTAAGGAGCCCAAAGGAGCTGTAAATTCTACAGTGTTACTGACATTAAGTAATACAATCTTTTGACTCCCTGGCTATGCTTTTATGATTGGGAAACCCAGTCTCTTGTTGTATACCTGTTTATATCTTTGGGGAAATTGAGGATCCCATGAGGTGAGGAAATCTGCCAAGGGCTTCCATTGTTTTACTCTCTCATGCACTACATTATACCTAGACTACGAGTACTGAGGTCTGCACAGACAAAGGATGCTGGAGAATGTCAGTATGGAGTGTGGTCATTTGTTTTTAAGGAAGTTTACAGCATGTGGAAAAAGGGACAGCATGTGGAAAAAGGCAGGAATATAGGGACACTGTCAGAGTATGCGGGAATGTGACAAGGAAGGCAGAGGTCCATTGGGAATTAGACCTGGCAAGGAATGTCAAGGACAACAAGAAGGGTTTCTTCATATACATCAGTAGAAAAGGGAAGACTGGGAAAATGTTGGCCTGCTGCTGAATGGGGTGGATGCCCTGTTGACAAAGGATATGGAGAAGGCAGAGTTGCTGAATGCCTTTTTTGCTTCAGTCTTTACTGCTAAGATCAGCCCTCAGGAATCTCAGACCCTGGAGACAAGAGAGGAAGTCCAGAGAAAGGTGGACTTTCCCTTGGTCAAAGAGGATTGGGTCAGAGATCATCTAAGCAAACTTGTTATCCACAAATCTATGGGCCCCAAATGGAATGTACCCATGGGTGCTGAATGAGCTGGCCAGTGTTATTGCTAGGCCACTCTCCATCATCTTTGCAAGGTTGTGGAGAACAGGAGAGGTGCCTGAGGACTGGAATAAAGCCAATGTCACGCCAGTCTTCAAAAAGGCAAGAAGGAGGACCCAGGAAACTACAGTCCAGTCCCTCTCTACTCAGCCCTGGTGAGGCCTGACCTGCAGTATCATGTCCAGTTCTGGGCTCCCCAGTACAAGAGAGCTACCAGAGTGGGTCCAGAGGAGGGCTATGGAGATGGTGAGAGGACTGGAGTACCTGTCGTAAAAGGACAGGCGATGAGCCTGGAAAAGAGAAGGCTGAGGGGAGACCTCATCGAGGTGCATAAATATCTGAGGGGAGGGCGTTGAGAGGATGGAGCTAGTCTCTTTTCAGTTGTGCCCAGAGAAAGGACGAGAGGCAACGGGCACAAACTGAAGCACAGGAAGTTCCAGCTCAATATGAGGGGGCACTTCTTTACTGCGAGGGTGACAGAGCACTGGAACAGGCTGCCCAGAGAGGTTGTGCAGTCTCCTTCTCTGGAGATACTCAAACCCTGCCTGGATGCCATCCTGTGCAAGGTGCTCTAGGTGATCCTGCCTGGCAGGAGGGTTGGAGAGGGTGATCTTCAGAGGTCCCTTCCAACCTCAGCCATTCTGTGATTCTCATTACTGAGAAGGGTAAAGTTCCCAATTTTATACTCTTTTCTGGTCTCCAATGTAATTGTTGCTTAGTGGTTTGCTGGGGTCAGTCAATGTGTTTTTAGCTGCAAGATCTGAATAATCTATGACAAAAATTTAGACACAACTGGTCTTCTAAGCAGTTTGGTGTGTTTGTTAGAACATGTGGTCTGAAAAAAATATGGTAACAGGAACTGTGAGCAAAGCGTGCTGTTCTGTAACCAAAGCAGGGACAGGATGGGCTTCTGCAACTAAGTGGGGACAGGAAAAATGCTGCGCAGAGTGAAAGGAAAACAGTGAGGGAACTGTCAGAGGATGGGAAAAAAACAAAACAAACAAAGTACAGTACTAGAACTGTGCAGGAGCTCTCTGCAAGGCAGAATTTCAAGGAAAAGTAGGTAGAAGTCTAAAGGGTAATTACATTCTATGTTTTCACTTCTCTTGTAATGACCTTCTCACCCTTGTGTTATTTCTAATGGTCCTTTGGCTTTAAGCTTTGATCAGAAAGAACTCTCCTGTGACCTGTGCTTGGGTGGAACTAGCAAATGAGGGTGCAGTGCTGGAGGGAGATGAGGGCTGGGTGGAAGGATGCTGCAGGTGCATGGAGGAAGCTGAGTTGCGCTGCTGTGGTCTGCGCAGCAACAGGGTGATGATGCAGACTACTCCCTTTCTGTCCTTTTACTCATGTTCTGTATCATCCTCTACCCTACAAGCTATGCTGCTGCCCTGCCCTGCCCTGTATGGGGGCTTCTCGTGCGCAGCCAGTGGCTGCAGAGGCACTGCTGCCTGTCAGGAGTGTCCTGCCCTGCTTCTTGGCCCAACCACTTGGTCACAAGTGTTCCCAGAATAGAGCGGCTGAGACCCGAGCTGTTTCCAGCCTGGGCCAAGCAGCGATGTGACAGGTCCTCACTCCCGGGCAGGCAGCCCTGCGGCACGGAGCACAGGGCTGTGGCTGTGCCCCCAGGCTCAGAGCCTGGCAGTGGAGCTAGCAACAAGGCCAGCCCTGGCTTCCGCTGAGGGGCTGGGTGCTGCAACATGGGTAGCCTCACAGGCGGAAGGGATGAGCATCAGGAGCCCATCTGCACGCGGAAAGCAACGGGTCCTGTGCAGGCCTATTGGCAGGCCCTGCTGGCTGGGGACCGGGGGACTGTGGCTGAGGTCCTCAGCAGCCCTCAGCACCAGCTGAGTCCCAGTGCGGTGTTTGACACCAGCAACCTGGAAGAGTGGAAGAACTACCGCTTCAATTTCCGCCGGCTGAGTACGCAGGGGCAGCGGGGCCTGCTGAGCAGGGGCTCAGAGCCATTTGCTTATGCTACAGGGCATTACAGCTGCTGGGATGGTGTGTTACGGGTGTTGTTTTGGCTGTGAAGGAGTAGGAATGGGAGTCGGAGTATTGGGATGTAGCTGGGTTCTCCTGTGTGCATGTGTTTGGGAGGGTGAGGTGTGTCCTGCATACCTGCCCCTTCTGGTCTGTGTGCAGCCCGTGCTGGCTACAGGGGCTTCTGATTCTCACTGTGGGTTGAGCTGAGCAAGGAATTGTCAAAGCTTTGTGTTGCATCCTTGAGATGGTTCAGCTTGAACCTAGCTCTACAAAAAACACTGGGTGCATACTGCTTCTGCAAAAAAGAGATGAGAGCAAAGCCGTGTCAAATGATCCTGCCGTCTAGGTCCTCCAGCCCAGCCTGGAGAGGCAGCAAGAAGCATGATTTAAGGAGCCCTTTCTCTGTAGCAGCTGCAGACCGTTTGCCAGCAGACTGCGCCAGCGCAGCAGTGGTTCGAGCTGGGTCAGCATCTTTGAGAGTTGGCAGGTTTCAGACCCTTGTTCTGTTGTAGGCCCTAGATGACCATCTCTGCTGAGGCTTGTGTGCCTGTGCCATACTCAGGGCTCGTCTCTGTCTCCTGGGTATGTGGCAGCCTGCTCTGGCATCCTTTTGTTTTACTGCCTGTTTCTTCTATTTGTGGTGCTTCGTGCATGTTGCTTTTCCCAGCCGCCTTGCTGCTTTCAGCCCTCCTTGTGCCCCTGGGCCCTTCATCCACTGCTCTCCTGCCAGCAGAAGTCCTTTGCTGCATAAATGAGCTGCAGGTGAAAAGTCCAACCCCTGGGAAGGGCCCTAGCTCTGAGGCTCCTGCTCCTGAAAGGCCATGCAGCCTCAGGGCCAGACGCCAGCCATCCTGTGCCTTAGACATGCTGGTCCCAGGGCAGGCAGTCCCTTGAGGGGAAACCCCAGATTCTCAAGAGTACATTGGGATGTACACTGGGTACCCTGGGCAAAAGGACAGCTCTGGGCCTAGTGCTGGATGTGACGCCCTGACCCCTCTTTCTCTGCAGGACTGTGGTCTCTGAGCTATGAGCAGGAGCTCACCACGCCACTGCACATCACAGCCAGCCGGGGCTACACAGATTGCCTGCGGCTCCTACTGCTCAGGGGCGCTGCCGTCAACTTTGCACCAGGGGGTAAGACTGCCCTGCATGAGGCTTGCGCAGCAGCCAGTACTGACTGCGTGAGCCTGCTGCTCAGCTTTGGTGCTGACCCTGAAGCTGTCTCTGAGGATGGCTACAAGCCCATGCATCTCTGCAAGAGCCCAGACTCCATCGAGTGAGTTCTGCTCAGGGGGTGCAGGGGGCCTCCCCTCCTTGAGCCTCATCCTGTGTAGAAGGGGTCACTACTCATCCCCGCAGGTGTGCTGGTGGTTGCAGCGATGGCTGCTGCATGGGGTGGGCTCACTGCATGCTCCTGGACCAGGACCACCTCTGATGTCCGACAGATGATGTCAAGCAAGCTCCAATCCTCAGAGCTGATGCAGCTGAACTTGGTGCTGCCTCCTTGCTACCCATCAGCAATGCAGAGCTGATGGTTCACACTGCAGACTTTGGGAATGCGTGTGCAGATGGATGTGGGTGCAGACTCTGGGTGTGCTGGCACTTACTAAACACCTGTGGAAAGTCAGGTAGAATTAGGGTGACAGTGCCTCTGCTAACCAGTCATACTGGCTTAAAACCACTGCTCCATGGCATGAGGAGCAGGGATTTGGGGACTCTTGGGAAATGTGAAAGCCATGGGATACTACAGAGAAGGGGACGTGGGGAGGTGGCAGGTAGGATAGGAGCTGGGGAGCAGAGTCTGTCACTGAGTCCTCTTGGCCCACACAGGTGTGTCCAGCAGCTGCTGCAGCATGGTGCCAGTGTGAACAGTCGGACGGAAGAGGAGTATGATACCGCACTGCACGTGGCAGCACGGCATGGCCTAATAGACCATGTCCGTCTGCTGCTGCGCCATGGGGCAGAGCTGGAGGCAAAGAATGAGGAGGGGCAGACACCACTCAATGCTGCCTGTGCTCAGCCCCACCAGCCCCAGGACATGGAGCGCTACTACAGGGTCTGCCAGCTGCTGGTGGAAAGTGGTGCTAGCATCAACGCTGCAGACAGGGACCGTCAGCACCCACTTCACTTGGCCTGCAAGAATGCCAATGCTCAAGTAGCAGAGTTACTGCTGGCCCGGGGCGCAAACGTCAACATCATGAACTACAGTGGGAACACGGCACTGCACAATATCCTGCAAGCAACTGCCTACAAGCTAGATCACCATCCGGAGCGTGTGGTGCAAGCCCTGCTCAACTATGGTGCCATCCGCATCTGGCCTGGCTCCCTCCTCAAGGTGCAGGGCTCACAGCTGTACTGGGCATGTGGTGGGAAGGGAAAGCTATGAACGTTGGGGCCTCAGTGAGAAGGATGTGCCTGTCACAGCAGTGTTTGTTCTGCACCAGCTTGCTTGCTGTCCTTCCTGACGCTTCCAAGGACTGGGGGAGAGGGAAGGGGTGTTACTGGTAAAGGAGTCCGTGAAGTATTCTCCAAGGGTGTGTTCTCCTGTAGGGCACTCCCGCACCTGTCTGCCAAGCTCTATGGGCAGTCCCTATACAGTTTCCATAATCACTTGCCCCAGAAAGTGCTAGCCCCCTTACTCTCAGGTGGTGTTTCTCCTCTCTGGGGCATACCCTCCAGCTCATGCTGCCTCTGCAAGACATCAGCAAACAAAGGGTTAATTTCTTGTCTTAATTCCTGAGCAGTGCAATAATTACCCAGCCCGGAGATCAGCAGATTGCTCTCCCCTTTGGGAAAATACAGGAAAATCAACAATTAACACTAATTAATCTCCTATTAACGCCAGATAATGAGGATCACTCGTACAGCCGGAATAGACTCTGACAGCTACTGCTGGCCTGGGCCGTAGGGAGCGGGAACCAAGACCCGCGGGGGCTCTGCTGGGTGCAGCTGTGCATGGGTGGGGTGTGCTCCCAAGACTGTGCTGGTGGCAGAAGAGACACCAACACAATGTGTTCCTTGCACCTATGTCTGTTGTGAAAGCGTGGGCATGGTACACAACAGAGATTTGTATCGCATAAAATATTTATGGTTTCTTTCTGGGGCTCAGTGTAGTAGCTGAGGAGCACAGTACTGGGACCACCATCGTGCACAGCACAGGCACAGGATGTCTGCAGCCTCCTGCGGAACAGGCACAACACAGCCCTGAGACCCTTGGGTAGCCCTCATGAGAGGCGTGGTGTGTTGTAGCAGGAGCTGCACACAAAATGCGGGGGGTCTGTCCTTGCCCCAGACAGCTCTTGTTCTGACCAGATGCGAGGAAAGGAGCCTGGCATAGAGCAGAGGGGTGTTTGCCTGTGAGCTGCTTTTAGTGGTAGGGCAGGTGAAGGGCTCTGCATCCCAGCCCCACGCAGCTGAGCAGAGGCTGCAGGGCCCAGCCGTGCTGTGTGCGGGCAGTTGGATGGGCGCCCTGTCTGCAGCAGCAGTGCTCTGGTGCTTTCCACCATCAGTGGCTTTGATCTCCGGGGGCAGTGTAAAGGAAGGATGTTCATTCTCCAGATTTACCGAGGTTGTTTCTGAGTATGTGCAGCTTTTTAGAAGGTGAAAATGTGTCCTGCAGGACTGGGTTCATCCGCTGTCTCCCTGGCGCAGGTGCTGCGGTACTGCCACGCCTGCCCGCGTGTCATCGAGGTCCTGATGAACAGCTATGACCACGTGCGTGTCTCCGCAGACTGGGTGGAGGCGGTTCCAGTGGAGGTCGTGCAGGTGCGAGAAGGCACGCGGCTGGCTGGAGGCCATCCTGGGTGTCCTGGGGGAATTAGGACAGGGCCAGGCGAGGCCGAGTGCCTTGCAGGGCAGCGGGCAGTGCTGTTGGGGGTAGGAAGGGTGCACCTGGGTAGCTGAGGCAATGGGCTGCCCGGCTCTGCCTCTGCTCCCAGAGTAGGATCTTCAGTTTCCTCTGCATCTCATCCTCTCTTCTCTCCCTGTAGAAATACCCACGTTTCTACCAGTCGCTTTTCTCGCTGGAGCAAAGACCCCGCTCCTTGCAGCACCTGGCTCGCTGTGCACTCAGGACCTTCCTGGAGGGCCGTTTGCTTCCAGTCCTGTCCCAGCTGCACCTGCCAAGCACCTTGCACCGGTTCCTGATGCTCAGCTTTGAGGATGTTCTCTACTGAGGGCTGGGTCTTGAGCCCCACTGTCTTTCTGTGCAGACGTTCCACCCCTACCAGCACAGCCTGTGCCTTTCCATAAACCCCTTCTCTCCTGCCATACCATGTCACCTCCCCCTGCCAAACCTGCTGCTGTCCCCGCCAGCCTTGTGCTCTGCCTCCTGCACCCGTTTTGAAGCATTCTATTCACCCAGCCTAATGAAGACAAGCTCTGGACTCACTAAGAAAAGCAAGAGATGAGGATTAGGGCATTTTGTGGGACCAGGAGCAAATGTGCTGGATTGATCTCAGTTTTTTTCAGATTTACAAATTCTAACTGAACCAGGAGGCTCTGCTGGGATCTTTTGTCAAGTAGTTTACAGTTTGTACACAAGGGAGTTTGGAATAAACCCTAGTCTTTATGCCTACCAGAGTACAACTTCTGCCTTGCCTTGAAGGCTGCCTGATAGGGCTGATCCGTGTGACTAGCCATGTGGAGCAGCCGGTGCACTCAGACCTGTGCACTCACCTGCTCCTCAAAGCTCCAGAAACAAAGTGTGATGGGTGTAGGACCGAGGCCCCCGAAACAAACACTTCTCATGCAGTTGCAATGTCTGAGGTTGTCCTGCTTAGGGCAGGAAAACAGTGCTCGTGCCAGTACTGGGGACTCGGGTGTGGGGCGAGGAGGATGTGCACCTTGAGAGCACCACTCCCCTGGGTACAGAGCCGATGGCCCCTGTGACAGCCCAGCCAGTGTCTGCCAGAGCCTGATGCAAGGCCACATGCTGGTGCCTGGGCTGTGCTGCACTGTGAACAAGGTAAACGGTAACATTTGCTTCTGCAATTTAAATTTGAGGTTATAAAGAGATCAGAGCACTAACCAGCCTTTAACAATTTCCTGGAAGCTAATCCTGTTCCTGCTTCTGCCTCAGGGAATGCCTGAACTGCTGCTGGCTGGCAGAAGATGCACTAGGACAGCACTACAATGGGCTCCTCTTTGTGCACTGGCCTTCTGAGGCCTCTTGATGTCCTCATCAACACCAGGGCACTGGAACACGCATAGCTGAAGGCTAAGCAGTTTGACATACCCAGAGCTTCTGTCTTTTTCTGCTTCTGTGTGGATACAGGGTGTAGCTCTGCTCCCCTAATGATCACCACCTTACACAACTAGTCCATGCTGCGCTGAAGGAGCAAGCTTTAAATAACTGTGAGTTTCCTTGTGCCACTCCTAGTGCATGCACACCAGCGATGCACCACAGCATGAATGCTAATGGATACAACAGGAATGTGTGGTCCTGTGCTCACAGTGTCAGGAAGCTGGTGTTGACAGTCTGTGTGTCCAGGTAATACACTCACACTGTAGAGATGGTATAACTCAAAAAGGATCAACAACCTGCTTTATGACATCCAGGGGCAGTAATGTGAGATATTGGCTTGAGGTGATGTACTATGACTGTCTGCAAAACAGGGGTGAGGGGAGCAGGGAGTGAAAGCTTTTGAATACCCTGGATAACAGCCCTTACTCATACAATGCATCGGGAATGCATTTGCCTTGAACCAGAGCAGGAATCCAGCCTGAAGTCAACACCTCCCAGCTGTCCATACTCACATGGCTGCTCAGGGTGAGCTGTTTATGGGAGCAGGTCCCATAGCCTTGGCATGAAAGCAGCCTGCAGACCAGTGCATGTGGGGCTGGCTTACTGTCCTTCCCAGCACTGTCCTGCAGTAGTGTTTGTTCAATAATGTGTTCTCAGCCACTAAGATAGTATCATCTTCGTAAGGATAGGATAGGACTGAATTTAAGGGTCACTGGGAATGTCTCTTGGGTATGTGCTGTTGTTTCTGCTTCAGCATTCACCTGGGGTTTTGGGCAGAGCAGTCAGCAAGAGACACCCTCGTGACTGGCTGAAGTAACATGAGCCCATAGCCACGAGCCATGTCCCTGTGCGTGCTATGCCCAGGAGGAAAAAAAAAAAAAAAAAAAAAAAAAAAAAAAAAAAAAGCATCCCATTTGGAAACAGAAGTTTCCATCCTAGCTGAAGCCACTGGGTCTCATGCTGCCCCTCTCTGTTGCAGTCAAAGCATTGCACATTCCTATTATCCCCTTCATACAATCATAGAATCATTAAAGTTGGAAGAGACCTCCAAAATCATCTGGTCCAACTGTCTCCCTACCAACAATGTCACCACTAAGCTCTGTCCCTAAGCACCACATCCAACCTTTCCTTGAGCACCCCCAGGGACAGTGACTCCGCCACCACCCTGGGCAACCCGTCCCAATGCCTGACTGCTCATTCTGATAAGAATTGTCTCCGCATTTCCAACCTGAAGCTCCCCTGGTGCAACTTGAGGCCATTCCCTCTAGTCCTATCACTAGTTATCTGCAAGAAGACACCTGCTCCAGCTCCCCACACCTTCCTTTCAGGTAGTTGCAGAGAGCAATAAGGTCTCCCCTGAGCTTCCTCTTCTCCAGACTAAACAACCCCAGTGTCCTCAGCCACTCCTCACAGGACTTGTGTTCCAGGCCCTTCACCAGCTTCATAGCCCTTCTCTGGGCATGTAGCCCTTCTCTGGACCACCTGGGCACACTGCTGGCTCATGTTCAGGCGAGCATCAATCAGCATCCCCAGATCTGAAAGATCACTCTCCACCAAATATCTCCCTGTAGGCATCCTGGCCTCAAATATCTGTTTGACTCTTTCCTTATTTTTCCTGTTCCTCAGTAAAAAGCATGACATGACACACTGGGTGGATTAAATAACCCATTCTGGTATTTATATAAGGGTACGAGGACAAAGCATGGAAAAGCCCTTTCCTAGGATGCTGACCCTTAAGCCCCAAGCTCCATAATTTGCATTCCAGGTACTTCTGAGTCAGGAAGGACATATCAGGTAGCCCTAGATTTTTTTTTTTTCCCTTCCATAATTTTAACCAGTAGTTTTTGGATCCATGTAAGTTTGAGAATTATGATATCCTTGTAGCAAAATGTTCATATCTTATTTGCACATTGTGTTGATCCCCTCTTATTTGTCTTCATGCTGTCACCTTGTTTCATTGGATGCTTTTTTACTCTCACATTCAAAGAATCTGTGGGCAACTACAGTCACAATAGTCTATGATCTTCTTCATACTAGTCAAGACTTTACAGATCGCCGTCATGTTTCTCCTTACTCAGGCTGGAATTCTATTTGACTATAGAAGCTGTCACCCACCCCTTAACCACAAGCACAGAACATCCCTATCCCTTCGCTGATCTTAGCTCACTTTGAGATGAGGGGACTAGAACTGTGCCCAGCATTCAAAATGGGATTGCACTATGGTTTTGTGAGTTATTCTTAGCAATGCAGATACAATATCTACACAATAGCCTCAGGAACCTGAGATTCGTATTTGACATTTCTTCATTTATAAGGGCCACAAAGATGATCAAGGGACTGGAGCACCTCTCCCACGAAGACAGGCTGAGAGAGCTGGGGATGTTCAGCCTAAATAAGAGAAGGCTCCAGGGTGACCTCACTGCGGCTTTTCAATATTTAAAGGAAGCTTATAAAAAAGATGACGGACTCTTTACTCAGGTAGATAATGATAGGACGAGGGAATGGTTTTAAACTAAAAAAGGGGAGATTTAGATTAGAGGCTAGGAGGAAATTCTTCACTCAGGAGGTGGTGAGACACTGGAACAGGTTGTCCAGAGAGGTTGTGGATGCCCCGTCCCTGCAGGTTTTCAAGACCAGGTTGGATGAGACCCTTGGTAACCAGATCTAGTGGGTGGCATCCAGGCCCATGGCAGGGGGTTGGAACTAGATGACCCTTGAGGTCCCTTCCAACCCAGTCCATTCTATGATTCTCTGATACATAGTACAGGAGGAGGTGCTTTGGCAGTGATGCTCTCCCATTCAGCACCTCATGTATTCAGACATATGTCACAACCTCTAAATGTTTCTCAGACATTGCTGTACAGGATGCAGTCTCTGTTTTAAATGAAGCCTACATTCTTCTTCCTTATATGTTACACCTGGTACTTAGATATAATGAAGCAGTTTTTTTGTGACCCTGATGTTTCAAGTAATGCAGTTAGGTTGTCTTGGGCAAGTGCCACCTAATACTTTTGCCATCCCAACATTTCATTTTTACCACTTCAATAATTCTACCAGAAACTGTTTTTGATTTTCTCCCTGATTGCTAATAATGTATGGCATTATTGTGAATAGAATGCAACTAGGAATATACCTGTCAAAGAATTATATAGAATAACTCTTCTCAGTTACTCAGTTCTTTCAAGTCCATTAATACTGATCACATGGACTGTAGCAGACAGATAATTTCTCTTAGTAGAATATCATGCAGAGCTAAGTCAAATGACTTGCAGGACTCCAAGCATGTCATATGTATGTAGTTAGCTCTATCAAACTTGTAGATTTATCAAAAACAAACAAACAAACAAACAACAGCACCAAAAAACTATCACCACCAAAATAACAACAACATCAAAACAACAACAACAAGAAACATTTGTAAATACCTCTTTTACTTAAAAATGATAAATAATATTAATTGGGGCTCTAGCTTTTACTACTTTAACCAGAACATCCCTTGGCTGTTTATGTATGATTGCTTGGAGTCTATGTTGAACTAACTACTCTACAGTTCCTTGGATATCCATGTGATGACATTTAAGCAGTGGTAAGGTTCTGGATTTTCTTTTTCACAGTTTTCTTAAGTTCCTCAGTGTGCCATGATTTGTCATCAAGAAAAAAAAAAAATGAAAAAAACAATGGTTCAGTGAACTGATTAACCAATTAAAAACTCTTGGATGCAGGTTATCCTCCAGCAGAGTATAAAAAATATTACTTAGTTTCTCTTCATCATCTTCCTTAATTACTGATGGAATAGACAGTATATCATTACCACTGTAAAGTAGGAATGTTAGCCATCCTTTTTATTTTATTTTTTCAAATACAGAGCAGAAATATATATTGGATTCTTGCTTTTATACACAGTAACCTGGGGCAGGTGCCCAGACACTATGATTCTTTGGAAACTCTGCTGCAGGGGAATCCTGCTCTGGAGTCCACGTTTAAACAAACAAACAAACAAGAGCAACAACAACCAGCTGGGCAGAGTTCAAAGAAGAGGCACGAGTGAGAGAGTGATGGACTGCCAGTGCTGCATGGCAGTAGAATGCTGGGCACTGTGGTGGGCAGACACACAGTGTGGCTGATCCTTAGAGTCCGGCATGCAGTTCTAGGTGCTTGTTCTGTGGTCCCGGGCAGGGAGGGCTGACAACACTCCACCAGGAAATCCTCGTGGTCCTCAGCTGTGCATTACCAAACTTTCTGATAGGGTGTGAGGTGTGAGGCAGGGGCAGAATTTATTCAACATCGCCAGTTCTTCTGACTGGCACTCAGAGTTTAAACTAGGTCCAGTGGCTGGAAATTGAAGCTGGGAAAACACAGATTAGAAATACATTTTTAATAGCAAGGGTAATTAATCTACTAGTTAATTGCCTCTTATAATAGCTTATCATGCTGGATTTAGATTTCTCATCTTTGTCTTTTTTAAAAATCACCCTCAGTCCTGCCCTAGTCCAGACCAGAATTCATCCTGCGCGGTGCTTAGCCCAGTCCCAGGGAGATCCGACTACTTAATTACAGCTCTGCAATCCATAGCCTTGTCACTCTCCCACACTGGTCTACCACTGGCCCCGTCACTGCTGGGACTGTGTTTGGCCCCAGGGTAATTAAACAGTTTCACATTTCCCTTAACAGCTTTGTTCACAGATACTTCATTGATGTCTCTGAAATCCCCTTAGTTTCCTGTGTTTTATAACTTCTTGTTTGTGCTGGCTTTATCCGCTTCCTTGCTCTGAATTTGCTGCCTATGCTGGTTTATGAAAAAAGATATCTGGAAAAAAAAGAGTGATGGTAGCTTATACTTTTATTTAAATATTTTCTGTTACTCAATTTCACTCTCAAGCTTTGTCTTTGAGACTTCAGCCATTTGGAAGCACTGTGCATGTGTCACCGTGTGGGATTGGGCACTGTTTGTGGAGTGCCAAAGGACCTCAGGACTGGATGTGACACACAGTCAGTCTTCTCACCAGACTGCTGAGGTGAGGTCCTTACGGGGACCCCACCTGGAGAGGTTATCCATGACATTCATATTCTCCAAGGGTCTTTGCCTCATGTCAGTAGAAGCCTCAGCATTTGCCCCAAGCTGCAGCCCCACACAGCAGTGCAGCCCATGCAGAGCTCTTTGCTGGACTCCGGTGACTGCTTTGGCCCTACAGCTGCTCTCCTGGTGCCGAGTGCTTGCAGTATTTCACCGTTAGCAGTGCGGCTCTGGGTGCTTCGCACAGTTCTGCTCCCACACAGCTGCTGATGCTCCTGAGGTATCACAGGTACCTCACAGGTGCTCTTCAGGACCTTGCAGCCCGCACTACATGCCTCTGGCTCATCACCAGCCACCAGCAAAGACGCTCACATCTGTGCCTTCACAGCTACCTCCAAGAACTGTGCTCCTGGCTGCAGGGCTGCTGCTCAGGCTCCTTGGCTGCATGGCCTTGGACCAAATGCAAGCATGTTTCTGGTAGTAGCCTGTGATTTCCTAAATTTTGTCCTATTTATTTTATTTTTGTCCCGTTTATTTATTTAGTCTTTTTTATTTATGTCAGCCTCACTTTTATTCCTGGAGAATATTACAGCAAGAAACCAAACAATTTGGAAGTGCCTGGAAAATAACACTATCAGCTAATATGCAGAGTTGGTCAGACCAAGACGCTTTCCTTCTGCATCAGGCTAGAGAGCCTGTGGGAAAGGGACAGAGGGAGCAAATATCATGTGCCTTGATTTCTTTAATTCCACACTTTTTCATATAAAGATCTCATAATAGCATTAAGAAAAAAAAATAGTGTAGAATTAAGTATTGCTAGGGGAAAGCATAACTTGTCAGAAAACCCTATTCAGAGTCAGGTATCTGTACCGAAACTGCAGTGATACTTTGGGGGTTTATCTGGAGGGCCATCCTGCATCTGGCACTATTCCAGAGTTGTTAAAGACTCACAGCAATAGCCATCATGCTTTTTTAATCTGCAGAAAACACTGTGCTGGTTGGGGCTGCAGCTCCAGCAGAACAAAAAGCAAGTTCTCCCCTAGAGGCAGCAAAGCCCAGCTCTAAAAGCCACAGCAAGGCCCGACCTGCCAGAGGTGGTGCAGGCTGGGGTCTGAGGGAACGACTGAACTATTGCTGTGCTGAAAAGGCGCCGCTGTCACGGCGGGCACAGATCAGGGTCTGGTCTGCAACAAACTCCTGCATCAGTCCTTTCTCCTGGACGTGTGGTGACCACAGGTAGTGGGCAGACTGCGGTGGGAGCAGAGGACATCAAGAATGATAAGTCTAGGAAATGGCCAACAAAAAGGGCCTCAAGGACAGGAGCTTTATATTCTGAAGAAGGGAAAAACCACATGACAAAATAACAATAATGTGAGCATCTCTTCTATGAGGAGAGGATGGGAGAGCTGGGACTGCTCAGCCTGGAGAAGAGGAGGCTCAGGGAGATCCCATTCATATCCATCAATACCTGTAGGGAGAGCAAAAAGAAGACAGAATGAAGCCCTTTTCAGTAGTGCCCAGTGCCAGGACAAGAGTCAATGGGAATAAACCGGAACACAGGAGGTTCTCCCTGAAGATCAGGAAGCACTTCTTTATTGTGAGGGTGACAGAACGCTGGACCAGGTTTCTCACAGAGGTTGTGGAGTCTCCCTCCTTGTTGATCCTCAAAAGCCACCTGGATGTGATGCTGGGCAACCTGCTCTGGGTGGTTCTGCTGTACAAACACAAGCCAAAAGAAAGTGATAACTTTCAGCTGCACCTGGTGCCAGAATAACAATAAGGCAGTATCACAGCAGTGCCAATATAAGCCAGCCCTGTGCCTTAGGATCCCGAGAAATTATCTGAAGTGTCTGGCTAGCATTGCTCTCCCAGAGCAGGAGTCAAAACCCAGGATGAGGGAAGTGTTATATCTCCTGAACAGAACAATCATCAAAGAGACGTGTGAAGGCTCTTACCTTATCCAGTGAAGAAACCAAAATAAGACCATTTTCAGGTGCAGACAAGTCAGGCAACAGTCTTCCAATTTGAATATCTTCCAATATCTTCCAATCTGAATTCATGTGTGTTGTGAGTGGGTTGAAGTGCTCACCCCAGTTTCCTGCTGAAGAGGCCAGTCCCGGCAGGCTGTCCCCCTGTTCTTACTGTTTTGTGCATTGCTGCCCCTCATTCAGGCTGGAGAAGGACAAGCACAACTTGCTACCTGGGATCTGTGATTACCACAGTCTCTGCTAGCTGCTTGCCTGCAGACCCACTGCTGTGGCAATTGGCCAATATCCCCACGCTCGTAGGTCTGTGTCCACCGAGCAGCCTATTCCTGTGGGGCGCAGGCAGCCAGGTGGGGAAGGAGGCAAGCAAAGGATCCCAGGGAACTCAAGGTCACAAAGCCATGGAGGTTGAGTTGGCTCTGTCAAGTCAAAGCAGTTGCTAATGAACTCTAAGACCATTGTAAAGTGCTCTGCACAGGAAATCTGCTCGCAGTGTGGGTGCAGTGCTGGGTACGGGAGTCAAGAGGGGTGTCAAGAAAGGTTGAAGTCCCACCAACAGGAATGTGCTCCACTTGGCATGGTTTGATTCTTGCTTGGTAGACCTGACACCTGGTGAGGATGAGGCTGCTTCATATGTGCATTGCCTGTGTTTTTTTGCTTCATCTGTGGACCCTGTGGCAAAAGGGCAAGAAGAGATCATGCAGATGTGCCTGGCTTGACTGATGTCACCCTGGCTGCTGAAACAGTTGATTGGCACCTTAAATGGCCTGTGTGCCCCTAGTAAACCCAGCAGCCTTCACTCACCACCTCTTAGAAAGTATTTCTTTGTGAAAACCTCGCAAGAGTTGTGCTTCTTTGCCATATGTTGAGCCACTGCAGGTCCTGCTGGGAGCTCTTCCTGCCTGGGAAGAAAGACTTCCCTTGTCAGCCTGGGAAAATGAGAAGTCAGATCAGGAAAACACAGATAAGGGCTGCTTCTAGGCACTCTGCTGAACCACAGAGGTCACAGAGGTTGGTGCAAAAGACTGGCCACTGTCACTTCTGTCCTTAGAATATCATTTAATAGAATGGCTCGGGTTGGAAGGGGCCAGAACGATTATCTAGTTCCAAAACCCCTGACATAGGCAGGGATGCCACCCACTAGATCTGGTTGCCCAGGGCCTCATCCTACCTTGTCTTGAAAACCTCCAAGGATGGGGCATCCACAGCCTCTCTGGGCAACCTGTGCCAGTGCCTCAGCACCTTCTGAATGAAGAATTTCCTCCTAACCTAAATCTCCTCTTTTTTAGTTTAAAACCATTCCCTCTTGCCCTATCATTATCTGTCCAAGGAAAAAGCTAATCTCCATCTTTTTTATAAGCTTTCTTTAAGTATTGAAAAGCCGCAATGAGGTCACCCTGGAGCCTTCTCTTATTTAGGCTGAACATCCCCAGCTCTCTCAGCCTGTCTTCGTAGGAGAGGTGCTCCAGCCCTCTGATCATCTTCGTGGCCCTCCTCCGGACCCATTCTAACAGATCCACATCCTTCTTGGGCTTTGTTAGCCATCAACTAAGATGGCTAACAAAGCCCAAGACAAAATACTCTTAAATGAATGCTCAGGAAGCAATGCACTAGACAATCCAATCTCATAATGTAAAGAGAAGTAACACCTCCATGCCATCAAATACCATTTATACACTTTAAGAAAAAAAGAACATGTATGCTATGATTGGATGAGTCTATACTGGGAGGTTTTCACTCAAAAAAACTCTATGTAAAACATGAGCAACCGAGACAGAAGTCTTCCTGCTATTCTGCACTGTATTACCATTAGTGAAAAGGTAGTGGTTTCCATGTAAGCTACTAGCTGGGAACATAAAAAATGGTAGCAACCAGGACAACCAAATAACTTCAGACCTTGCATTCCACCTACTATGACACTTGGAAGTGTGGAGATACTTTTGTTCATGTGTAAGCTCATCACCAGCCTCCACCTGGACATAGAGCCATTGACCACCACTCTCTGGGTTCGACCTTCAAGCCAATTCCTTATGCATTGAATGGTCCCCTTTCCAATCCATCTGTCTCCAATTTGGAGATCAGGATGTCATGTGGGACTGTGTCACAGGCCTTACAGAAATCCAGGTAGACGACATCAGTCGGTCTTCCCTTGTAAACTGATGCAGTCACTCTATGGTAGAAGGCCACCAGATCGGTCAGGCATGACTTGCCCCTGGTGAAGCCATGCTGGCTGTCTGAAATCACCTCTTTGTCTTGCATGTGACTTGACATTGCTTCCAGAGGGATCTGTTCCATGATCTTCCCAAGCACAGAGGTGAGGTTCACTGGTCTGTAGTTCCCTGGGTCTTCCTTTCTCCCCTTTTTAAAAATGGGAGAGGTGTTTCCCTTTTTCCTGTCACCAGGGACTTCACCTGACTGCCAGGACTTTTCAAATATGATGGAGAGAGGCTTGGCATCTACATCAGCCAGTTCCCTCAGGACCCTGGGATGCATGTCATCAGGACCTCTTGTGCAGAAAGCTATGTGATGGCATGCTAGTTCTGGCCCCAAATCCTAAAATGGACCACTCTGAGTTTTCCTCTCTTTAAGTAATACTCTCCCTATTTCAGAAACTCTGGCTTGGGCCAAGGCCTTAGAAGTAGCCTTTTAATGCCCCTTCAACAACAAAATTATGCAGCTAGAAATGTTTCTGCTATGAATGAGGATCCCGGGTTCTTATTCCAGCTATGGCGCTGCCAGACCAAGATCCCAAGGCGTAAGAGGGTGGCTCCACAGCTGCTACAGGCAGGTTTCATAGTACGAAGCTGAAGACAGAATCACATGGGGCAACTCGGCAATGAAGTGGAAGCCTGTAAGACTGCACTTGCAGAAGCCAGCTGGGACCACCTGCGTGCTCCTTGCATCCAGACTGCACGCTAGGGCAGGACTGGCATGCTGGCTGTTACCCACCAGACTGAGTGTGCTCTAGGGTTGTTTCGTATTGGGCCGCTTCATGGATACAGCTGAACAGCAGAGTCCGTGCCTAAAACGAGCCTAGCTTCTGTTAACACAACAGCACAGCCACAGCTAGCCCATTCTCCAGTTTTTCCAAACTCTGAGTGACTCATTTTGCAACATTACCTTTGCTTTTAATATGTTCACTAGCTATACTGCAGGAATGCCTAGCGGCCATGACCAGATTCAGTCCTGTTGTGCTAGATTCTGTGTACAGATTGTAAGTGGAGCAGGTAGAGGCATGAAGTTAAGGTTGCATAGCAGTTTCCATTAGAAAGACCTGCTTCCATTTGAGAGTCAGTTACTAAACTTTAACTGTTGCACTTGTGGTTTGACATGCTGTGTGTCTGTCTCAGACTGAATTTTTCCCTTCACAGCTACAGCAAAAATTAATTCAAGTAATCCCCAGGGTGGGATTAAGGCACGTAGCAGACCCTTGGCCTCCACGTAGCGAACAGCCTGTGTTCCAGGAGGACACTCTGGACACCACACCCCGCAGCAGCAGTTAGCAGGACGGGAAGGAGGGCTGGCCTGGATGATTCTGCCCACTAGCAGGTGACCGGCTTTTCCTAAACTGCAAGCCTTTGAGGATCCCATTTTGCATGTGCCCAGCAAGGACGTATTCAAGGCTGATAGTTTTCTCCCAGGAAGCCTGTGCTTGAGCAGTCGAAGCCATGCCAGATCCTCTGTGCTGACCAGACAGGTCATGTACCATCCTCAGCATAGACACTGTGTCCAAATCGTTAAGGGCTGAGCCAGACACTGTCCAGTGTTGCTTACTGGCTCCAGCAATGCAGGTATACTGGTTTGTCTATTCTCATGTGCCTGCAGCAAGGAACAGAGAAGAAGAGGAGGAAGGCACCTCAGAGGTTCTAATGCTGAAAGCAGACAGGAAGAGGGATGCAAGCAAAGGCAGACTGAGGAAGGAGCGCCAACTCAGGCAGTGACAAGCTGAAGGGGATGGGGCAGGCAGGTCTGCAATTGCTGAAGGGCATTGCCTGCAGATTGGACTTGAATTCAGTACTCATGGCCCAGCATAGTGAGACCAAGGACCAAGTGCTGAGGCAGATAAACACAGAGGTGTGACCCAACAATCTCCAGACGTAAGGGAGAGATCAGGCTTCCTCCTGAAACTCTGTTTTAGTGCCTGATAACGTAACCAGCAAGGTCCTGAGAGCTGTCAATTGCTGAGAGTGCACTGAAACCAGAGGCTTTACAAAGTGCACTTGCAATTAATATTTCTCATGTACTGGTGTGTTGGGCAGTGTATCTCAAGGGATGTTAAAGGAACATACCAGATACCTGCAAAGTGGGGGATGGAGCCCGATAAAATGGAATAGAGTGGCTCCCTGCAGAGAAAGCATGTTGGGAGGGAGAAACGTGCAGGGAGAGTACTGAACAGTGGAGGTCTGAGCCTCAAGTGGAAGCCATGGAAACTGCATTTGCACTAGACTGAAAAACTGTGGAAGGTTACACATAGGATGCAGAAAGAGAGGAAGCCCCTGGAGGTCTAAGGGGCAGTAGAGTTATCACATGCAGCGTGGATCCTCACCCTTCCAGTCTGGCTCACCCTGCAAGGGTGGCAGCTGTGAGAACTCTCAAACTGCATCTTGTCCAATGTGTGCAGTAGCATACAATACTTGCTTTATTTTGCTGCAAACCTTGTTTCCAGTCCCTCAGCCTTCTCTGTTTCTTTGCTTTATGATTTGGTAAATGAACTTCTACCTTACTTTACTGCAAATCTCATGAGACAAAGTAAAGCTGAGTGGAGTAAGCTGTCAGGGCCACGTGAAGTTGCCATTCCCTCCTCCTGGTGGTTTGGCTCTCTGGAGTCAGAACCAACTTATGCAACGCAGCTGTGTGTCCTTGGGGGACCTCAGCAAGGGCCTACCCCTCTTTGGCTAAGGATCTGCTTCTAAGCACGGGCTCTCACCTTTAGCCTCTGCCTGGCCCAAGCTGGAGGTACAGCTTGTGTCTGACCTTGTACCTCCCTGATGCTGACATCAATCCTGACCCACTGACTTGACTTTCTGGCTCGATCTGGGACTTGCCACTTGGAAGCTGGGACTTGCTGGGGGATCATCTGACTATTGGTGACCCTGGTTACTGTCAGCAGATTGCTCTGATCACCTTCTTTGAGTTTTGTGGGACTTCATCCTTGTCAGTGGGACCACTGCCCCGCCTGCCTTACTGCAAGTCTTGCTTCCTGGCTTCCCTTCCCTCTCAGATCATCCTTTCCTTGCTGTTCCTGGCATTGTTAAACTGAGAGTCAGTGTATGGAGAGGGACAAGTGCTGCAGGTAACACAGTTGTGTGATCAGGTAAGCAGAATCTTCTACCCAGGGACATATTTAGGGACTTGCAGCATGCAAGCTACTGACTTGCAGAGGTCAGTGTGGCAACTTGTGCTACTGGCTTCAGGAAGGACCTGCTTTGGGCATAGGCAGTCATTCTTCCTTGTGAGAGCTGTAGCTCATTCCCCAGCTCTCTGGGTTTCCCCTGCAAGGTCACATAAGATAGCAGTTCCCTGTTGCTCTCAAACACCTTGCTAACTTACATGGTAAGGTGTGAGTTGAAGGTCACACATAAAAGGTTAATTGATCAAGTGGTCAACTTGCAGGCGCTAAGGAGTTAGGAAGTTGCTTGCATAGCCTTGATGCACAGCCTGTGCACTTTTGAGCACAGGTCTTCAGATCCAGTGACTTACACAGGACTATGCTTTCATTTCCTCTATGGTCTAATGTGCCTTGGTAGCAGTAGAGTGAACCCAAACTCTATGCATGAAGATGACTTCAGTGTGGAGGTTCCTTTCCCACAGAGACATATGGTAGATGAGACAGGAGGGTTGGGCCAAAGACAGATCAAACGTGGATGCTGACTTGCAGACTTTGAGTGTATTCCTTTTGTGCCACAGCTGTTCTCTAAGGTGGGATTCATCCAAATGCTCTTCACTGCCAGCCTCCTTCTCAGCATGGAACCTGGGCCCTTGTCCTAGAGAAGGGGCTAGGCGGCCTGGGCCCTACAAGCACATACTTCTCTGCCTTGGTGATCCAAGGGCCATCAGTCAGTGGGAAGCTTCTGCACGGGAGTGGTGAGAAGGATCCCTCTTGCCAGGCCTCATCTTTATGACACATTATTTGAGCCTGTATGATTATTTTAGCATTGCTTTTTCCACACCTCTGTCTCTGGGGCAGTGCAGCTCTTGCCACAGAAAGGTGTTTCCTTGAGACTAGAAGGATGTACCACGGAGAAGGGTATAAAAACACGCAAAAAAGAAAGGCTCTGTGCAGGAATTCAGACTGTGCCTGTTTAGTGGAGGAAAGCTGAGGACCATGCTGTCAGCCTGGTGGACCTATTTGCCTTCGTTTACATGCTCCACATAGGATTCAAGTGTCCACTTATATTGTTGGACCATCATATCCCACACAGAACACGTAATTGAAGGCTGCAGCAAAGTGGTGCCCCAGACCCCCTTGGGAAGAGTAGGAGAGGTTATATGAAGATGGAAATCTGTGCATTTACACAGATGTAACCAGGGATCCTGGGGAGCCAAGCAGCCCATACTGCACCCCCAGTCGGAGGGTAAGTGAATGCAGACACTGCAGTCCTGAGAGGAGGACTACCTTGGGTGGCTGCTGGAGGTCTGGCACGTAGCTGTGCCACTGCAGATACCGTCAGAGCGAGCTTAGATGTTACTTCAGCTCCAACATTTCTCTGCTTCTAAGTGCTTAAGGTGGCTGACTGATGCTGACGTTCTTTTGAAGCAGGGCTGCGGTTTGCTCGATGTTTGGTGAGTTACATGCCCAGCAACTACCTCTTCCAACAGTGCTGGTGACCGGTCTGAAGGTGCTTCTTCTGACCAGTAGGCAAAAGCACAGTGAAAGTGCCAAGTGAGGTCATAAATACCTCACTTTAGCATGGGGACTCCCCGCAGGAGCCAGGCCATATTCCCCACAACACGCAGCGAGGCAGGGCAGAGCTGTGGAGCTCTCACAGCAGTCCAGGAGCTCGTGCTGGTCTCACTTGCTCTGTAGATTGCACACAGAAGGGCCCATCGGCAGCCAGTCCGTAGGTGCAGCTGCATCACACTCCGTGAGCTGGCAGGAGAGGCAGACCCCAGCGGCTTTGTGCAGTTACAGGGCAGCGCGGGCAGGCTGGCAGACCCCAGCCACGGCTGGCCTCGGGAAGTCCGTGCGCTCGCTGCCGCCTGCCCGGCTCTGCCCCGACGGAGCCGGGTACCAGGAGCCCTCCTCCGGCGCAGGACGCCCCGTCCCGGGCTGGAGCTCGCAGAGCGCGTCCTCGGGCCGCCCTCTGGCCCCGCGGCGCCCTCGCCCGCGGCTGCTCGCCCCGCGGCGCCCGCTCCGAGCCCGCCGCGGAGGCTCGGGGGCTGGCAGCGGGAAGCCCGAGCCCCACCGCGCCAGGGGCGGAGGCAGGCGCTACTCTCAGCGCTGCGCGGCGGGAGCCCGCGGGTCGGCGGGGCCCGGCCGGTGCCTAGAGAGGATGTGGTCCTTCGGGGCTCTCCATCCCGCCCTCCCGGAGCCAGCGGCCGGGAACGTCGGCCTGGGCCGGCTTCGGGGGGCGGCAGGGCCGGAGCGGAGCGAAGCTGGCTCGCCCCGTCCGTTGTCCCGGGCCCGGGGGCGGCCCAAGGAACGACGTGCCGCGCAGCGCAGCCCCGTCCCGTCCCCCACAAAAGCGCCCTTGTGCTGGCCCCATAATTGCTAATCATCAATCACCATTAATAACAGCTGATGAGGCGGGAGGGGGAGGCGCCTTCCCAGGGGCCGGCTGCGCTGGGGGGAGTGGGGAGCCCTGCCCCAGCAGAGCGGGCGCTGAAGGAGGAACTCGACCGTGATGTGCGGAAGATGGATGAGAGCAGAGGGCGACACCCCCGCCCGCCTCCCCTCCCCACCCCTCCCCTCCGCGGCCCGGCCCGGCCCCCCCGCGGCGGGGCGGGCGGGCGGGCGGCTCCGAGCGCGCCTCCACTCCGCCGCGCCGAGCCAGCGAGCGGGCGGGCGGGCGGC
>NC_048894.1:221942-263229 GCF_011077185.1 Oxyura jamaicensis
CGGCGAGTTGGCGGCGGCCCGAGCTCGCCGGAAAGTTGGTGCCGGCTGAGCCGGCGGCGCCCGCTCGCCATGCAGAGACCCAGCGGCCAGGGGACCGCCTTCTCCATCGACTCGCTCATCGGGACGCCGCCGCCGCGCTCCGGGCACCTGCTCTACACCGGCTACCCCATGTTCATGCCGTACCGGCCGCTGGTGCTGCCGCAGGCGCTGTCCCACGCGCCCCTGCAGTCGGGGCTGCCGCCGCTGGCGCCGCTGGCCTCCTTCGCCGGCCGCCTCACCAACACCTTCTGCGCCAGTCTGGGCCAGGCCGTGCCCTCCATGGTGGCGCTCACCACGGCCCTACCCAGCTTCTCTGAGCCCCCCGACGGCTTCTACCCGCCGCAGGAGCTGCCCCCGCCGCGCGCCAACCCCGACGCCGGCTGCCGGCGGGGCGCCGAGGGCCTGGAGGCGGAGGAGCTGCCCCCGGGACGCGACAAGGGGCCGCCCGAGCCGCCGCTGCACTTCCCGGACCCCTTCCCTAGCCTGGCAGGTAAGAGCGGCGCGGGCCGGCCCCGGCCGGGGGTTGCCAGTCGCCTGCTGCGATCGCCGTCCGGTCTCGCCTGGGAATCCCGCAGCCCCGAGGGGCCCCCGCGGGGGGCAGCGCCGCCCGCCCGGCCCCTCTTCGGGCTCTGCCCGCTTCCCCAGCGATGGTTGCGGGCGGGCGGTACTGCCGGCCTCCGAGCTCCCCGGGGTAGGATCCCCGGAGCCGGGTGCTCTGGGACCGGGGTGCGGTGGTCGGGACGGCCGAGTTCGATGGCCCGTGGCGGCGGACAGGAGGGACCTGCCCCCGGTCTGTCCCGTCGGGCCGAGCCGGGAAGACCGCGTCCGTTCCGCTCCGGACCGCCTCCGCCGCTCTGCAGCGAGCGCAACTTTCGCGGGTCGGAGACAAACTCCTCCCGCCGCGTCCGGCCCGCAGGGAGGGCGAGAGCCGCCGCTCGGGGCCCTGGCGCAGGGCGGCCCGGAGGGACGGGGCGGAGCGGGCTCCCGGAGCCGATCCCGGCCCGGCGGCGCGGAGCTCTCCGAGGTGCTGGCACCCAGCCCGGGGCGAGCGAGGCGGAGGGGCCTCTGGGCGGCCGCGGCGGGTCGCGGTCCCGGTCCCGCTCAGTGTCAGCCGCGGGGCTGCGCAGTGTTCCCGGCACGGCGCCGCGTCCCGGGAGGACCGCGGGGCAAGGATCTCCGGGCACGGCCGGGACCGTGTGCGGGCGAGCCCGCAAGCCCACCCCGGGCCGGGACCCGCTGCGGCCGCGGCAACCCGGAGCTCCCAGCCCCTCCCGAGCCCGCGACGCGGGGGCAGCTCCCGTGGCGCGGCGGCGGCGCCGCCCGGAGCCCCTCTGCCCTTCCTGCCAGCCTGCCGCCCTGTGCTGCTGTGCCTGCAGCCTCGGCACCGGCTTTGCCCGACGGCGCGAGCAGGCGGCGGCTTCGCTCCTGACATCGCGCTCGGTCCCGGCCGCGGGCTGCTCCCGCTGCCGTGGCGTAGCCACGGGGCTCTCTCCTTTGTGAGCCGTGCCGCTCCCGAATGTGCGGGCACCAGCCTCGGTGACTTGTTGCTCCGTATTTCTCAGCCAGCTCCAACTCTTTTTCTCTTCCACCTCTGCTCCTTCAGCACAGGGATTGAGGCTTCTCTTCTGCGGGGAGACTGAGACAAACCAACCCCCGGCTTTCTCTGGCATGGCCTGTCTGTCCTGAGAGCCGCCTCCTCTGGTCAGCCCCGAGATCCACCTTTGTCTCACAGGCTTTCCGGCATGGATGCGTGCTGAGCAGTCTTTGGTGCTTTTTGCAGTGCTCGGCTACTTGTTCTTCATCCTCCCTTTAGCCTCTCCTGGATAAGCCCGTGTCTTGCCCTTCCTTCTTCTTCGGTCAGAATACCCCATTTGGGTATCCCTGGAACCTAGTCCCCAGTTCAGGACAACTGGAACATTTTGCCTCCCTGCTGCCTTTATGGGTTACAGAGGTTTTGGTGATGCTTCGGTGCTCCCAGGCCTCTGTGCTGAGTTGAAAACCCAGTGCAGACTCACATTTGTTTGGAAAGCCTCCTCGGGGGGCAGAACTGCCCAGGCCACCCGCTGTCTGTATGACCACAACCTCTTGGTCTGTAGGGAAATGAACTGTACTCTGCTTGATCTCCCTCCATGGCTCCTCTGTACATAAGCCCAACATGTTCTCTCCTCCTGAGGGACTCAGATGAGCTGTTCTGAAAATTGGACATTTCTGAAATTGAGAAATTGTATCTCTAAGGCTCACCCTGTTGTGACTGCTTCATGTGATGGAAGGAAATATGTCTTGTTACTGCTGTTTGCTCACGGCTGCATATTGGTTCTCTCAGCACTGTGCTTGCTCTGGAGCCATGAAGGATGCTTGTCCTTCTGCCCATGTGGAGCTGTGGGGGCTCCTCTGCACAGGCCCAAGAGGATGTGTCGGATCAAACGTGTCTATCTTTTTCTTTACCTAATGCTTCTCCTGACTGTACCTGTCCCTTGCAGATGGACAACAGCGTTTGTTTTATCAACCAGCTCAGATGTAAACTAGGACGGTAGCTGTGTTTTTTTTCCCTGTTGAGAAAGTCAGAGAAAGATGATTCATATCAGGAGATTCCTAAAATCACCTATAATGCAGTTTGCTCTAGCATCCTGTCCATGACCCTGACCAAGAGCAATTGTCCAGCGAAAAGTAAGAGAGCATAAGCCCATGCAATACTTTCCAAAAATGACACTTCACCAGCGTCCAGCCACCTGCACTTCAGTGGTTTCCTAAGCCAGCTGTTGTTTCTCTATATTGCTGTATTCTCTATATTGAATTGGTCTCAATATAGAGACCAATTCTTCTTCTTTGACCTTATCTAGTCTCCCTTGGAGTACACCAGAAAGGAGAGACAACTTGGCATCAACCACTTCCAGGTTGCTGTGCAAGGTGTTCCACAGATCTCTCATCTGTAGAAGAACCGTGTGAAGTAGCTCCTTTTGTCTGTCTTGCTGACATCCATTATACCCTCTTCAGGGTATAATTCTGTTCCTGGACTCCATTGGCACCTCCATCACACAAGTGCCTGCAGAGACAAAGTCAGTTGCTTGCCAGATCAGTCAAATGAGTCAATGCTCTATTTTAGGACCTCTCTCTGCATCTACTGTGTTTCAAACTTGCTACCAGTTCTTGTCACACTTCTTGGGAGGGGAGTGGCATGTAGGGGAAACTGGTAGTAAGAAGCAGAAAAGCCTAGAGGCTGCTGTGTAACTACAGCGGCAACAAAGAGTGTGACCCCCAGGCAGTCAATGGTACTCAATGCCCTCAGTCCTCCACACCTCTGAGAGCACCTTTGTTCCCAAGCTGCAGAGGTCTCCACCAACATCCAAACTCTCCTCGGTTGATGTATTAAATCCATGTTCAGTTAGGATCAGAAGCTTTAAGTTGTTTCCTATGAGCATGACAAAGAGCTCTTGTGTGTTTATCAACACAGTGCTCGTCTGGCTGTCACAATACCTGTTCTTGATCTGGGTCCCCCTGATCCTGCTTGAATAATGTTGCTACCTGTAATACTCACCAGCCTCTCATCACTGTGCTTATCAAGTCCACGATAAGATCAATGAACAGCTGGCACTTCGTGAAGAGCAAAGAGATGGATCAATCTTATTCTTGGTCTACTGCTTTCTTGTCAATTTTTCAAAGGCACAATACTTTGCTGCGTGACAGCTTCTCAACCTGCTCAAAGGCCTTTGAAAATCTCAGTATACCTTCCCACCTAATGGGTGGGTTCTGCTGCCTCCACTACTTCCCTGATGAGGACATGCCAGGTGATGAGCAGACCAACATACCAATTGTCTTGCTAAAAATCCCGGTTTAGACTCCATCCTGGGGTTCTGAGTTCCTTACTGCAAACTCAACCCTTCTATAAGATACAAGCTAGTCTGAGACTTTAAAATCTGGGGTCTGGCTAAAACAAGTGTATCCAGAGATAGTACCTGTTTCACAAGGTGACACATTACATTGGTAGCTCAGACTTTCTCCAGTCCCTTGGTGCAGTCTGGACCTACTCCCAGATCAGTACTGTCTGACAGTGGTGAACAGCAGAGTCAGGGCAGGACTTGTGAGTACTCCTGGTGAAGACAGTGATGTCCTCAGAAGAGCTTTCTTATCTTGTCAGTCCTTGTGCTCCGGTGGGTAGAAGGGGTACACACAAATGAAAGCTCTCCTTTTCTTGGGCAGAGTTAGTGCTTGCATGAGACCATGCACTGGCAGCCAAAGTGCTTCATGCCACCTGCTGCTGCTCCTCGGTCCCCCAAGCACAAATTTTCTAGGTCTTCTTTCTTGCTGCAGGACTGACAAGGGCTGTAAGTGCTCCTGAACATCCAGGTTCACAAGAATGTCTCCTGGGCTCGGGCAGTTTCTTACAGCTGCTGCTGGTGTGCTCACAACCCTGCACCTTCAGGCATCTGAGGGCTGTCCTACCATCCCCACTGAGAATGGAGTGAGCTTTCTGGAGCTCCAGTGGCCCAGGGTGCATGTGCCAGTCCCTGGAGACTGCTTAGAGGTTTGGAGAGCTGCTGCTGCTCCTTCTGTGTGTAGAATTATATTGACTGGTAGTGCTTCAGGACTAGCTCCTTCCAGCAGCAGTTCCTGCCTTTGGGTTTGGCTTGGAGAGTTTGCTGGTCTCTTCTAGTCTCAGCATGATGGCAGAATTTTTTCATCTCCTGGTGGGTGACCATGGGTCCTCTCCCTCCATGACCCCTCTCTTTGGACAGGACCATCTTCTCTCTTTATCTCCTGTGAGGTCTTTGCTGGAGCCTTTCTATCAGGGAAGTGAGTGGCTTCCAGGCTTCTTTCTTCCCCATTGTTCCCACCAATGTTCTCCTTTGCTCCATGGCCATTTAACCATTTAGGAGGGACCAGCCTGGATCACAAGAAAGCAGCAAGAAGGTGGCTCATCCCCCATGTACTCTACCAGTATTCTTGCAGGCAACATAACACAGGTGTCTCCTGTCGTCCCAATTCTTCCTCCCATGTGGGTCGCCCGGGATGAGGTCCTGTCTGTCGGGTGATGCTAGCAGCCTCTAACCTCCTCCCCTGCACAGAATGGCAGGGGAAGCTAAGCCTTGGTCATCAGCTGCCTGAGCATGCTGTTCCCTGGCTGCACACCTCTGCGTAGTGCAGGGCTAGGAACAGGGAGATGGCAGCAGGATGCTCCATGTGCTGTGGAGCCCTGCAGAAAGGTTTGCTGCCTGGAACCAGCTCAGCCTGCTGTCTCCAGGAAGGTTCAGCTCCTCTTGGCTGGCCCTGTTCTGGATGAACCCGAACAGATGCAGTGGGATGGGGCAGAGGGAGGGCTGAGCTCAGGGACCAAGTACAGGTTTTGTCAGGATGCAGAGGTCTGGACAAGCCCTGGAAGGACCGTGTTGTGCTCTGCTGGGATGAGGCACTGATGCTGCTCCAGCCGGGTTGTGGGTGGCGGCAGGTGCCGGGGGTGCCTCGCTCCCCGCGATGCCTGCGCGTGCGACGGGTCCGGGCTGCGGGCAGCGCGGGGCTGAGCGTGCGGGGCTCGGGGGCAGCGGCACCCCGCGACAACGCCTGCTGCTGGGGGAGCCGCGTGTCCGCGGGAGGCACCGCGGGCGGCCCCGGGGCTGCGGGCACGGCGCGGGGCCCGCGGGATGCGGCTGCCGGGGGGGAGGCGGAGGGGGCCGGGAGCCCCCGCACCGGGGCCGCGTCTCCGGGGGGGAGCGGGGGGCGCGGGGGCGGCGGGCCGCGCCGGCGGGCGCTGACGCTGTGTGCCCCGCAGACGGGAAGGCGTACAGCTCGGACGAGGAGAAGCTGGAGGTGAAGTCGGCGGCCACGCCGTGCAGCGAGCGGGAGGAGGAGAGCTCGGCGGGCGACAGCGAGGAGGAGCCCTTCCTGGACGGGCCGGCCGCCGCCGCGCTGGGCACCAAGGGCAAGGGCAAGGGCGGCCCCGCGGCGGAGCAGACCCCGCCGGGCTCCGGGGCCGGCAAGAGCCGCCGGCGGCGCACGGCCTTCACGAGCGAGCAGCTGCTGGAGCTGGAGAAGGAGTTTCACTGCAAGAAGTACCTGAGCCTGACGGAGCGCTCCCAGATCGCGCACGCCCTGAAGCTCAGCGAGGTGCAGGTGAAGATCTGGTTCCAGAACCGCCGCGCCAAGTGGAAACGCATCAAGGCGGGCAACGTGAGCAACCGCTCAGGCGAGCCCGTCCGCAACCCCAAGATCGTGGTGCCCATCCCGGTGCACGTCAACCGCTTCGCCGTGCGCAGCCAGCACCAGCAGATCGAGCAGGGCGCCCGGCCCTGAGCGCCGTCGGGGCTCTCGGACCCTGGGGCGGGCGGGCCGCCGGCAGCGGGCGGGGGCCGGGGCAGCGGGGCCGTCCGCTCGCATTCCTCTGTACATGTCCCTTATTTATTCCGTGTAAACTCTGTACATACGGCAGCGAGTCCGTCTGTCCGAGCCGCGGGGAGCGCGGGCCCCCGCCTGTCCTGGCCCTGCCTCCGGCCGCGCCGCGCCGGGCCGGGGCCGCGCTGTACAGGAGCGCCCGCCCATGTATAGCTGTGATTTCAATAAATTATTTTCTATGGAGCCACGCGAGGGTCTTCCGCGGCGCTGCCCTCCCGGCCGCGCTGCGGGGACGGGGCGGCCGCCGGCAGCAGCGGGGAGGACGTGGGGCCGGGGCCCGTGGGCCCTGCGGGGAGCAGCGGGGGAGTCGCGGGCGCCGTCGGGCCTGGTCCGACGCCGGTGCAGAGACATGGGAGGGGGCCAGGGCCGGGGCCGTCCGTCGCTGCCCCCGGAGGCCCCGCTGGCTACAGCCTGCCCGAGCCCAGCCCGCCCCCGGGCTCTCGACACAGCTGTGTCTGCTGCCCAACCCGGGGCCGCCGGTGTCTTGGGTGTCCCGGGCCCCTGCACAGGAGCAACCCCCCAGGTCAGAACGGCATGAGGTCAGATCGCCACATTCCAGGAGGCAAAGCCCTCTCCTGCAGGCCTGGTGCCAGTCCCTGGCCCTGGGCTGAGCAGAGGTCCATGCTTGCATCTCCCTGCAGCCCCCTTTCCCCGCCTGCTCTCCCCAGGACTGCCCCGGAGCCCTGCACCAGCTCTTGTGCATGTTTCTGATGCAATGCCCTCCTGCTCTTTGGAGCCACGCTGCCTGCTGCAAGAGACGTGCCCTGCAGCCTTTCCTCCTCCCTCAGCTCCGAGGAGCCCCCCCCCCCCCCCCCCCCCCCCCCAACCGATTGCAGCATAGGGAATAAACGGGGAAATGCTCCTGCAGCTCAGATTCCTCATTGTCACTGATCCCTGGGGCACTGCTGGGTGCCAGGGCTGCCTGCCCCACCGCTGCGTGGAGGGGAAGGTAAGGGTCTTGCCTTCCCTTGAAAATCTCAGGCTGTCTCACCACCATCAGCTGCTGCTTCTCTTGACGTGCAGCGGCGAGCACAGGGCCGGGGTGGACCAGACAGTGCTGGCACTGGCATTGTGTCTTCTGCTCCAACCTGCAGCAGGCGCTGGGTTTCACTGTGCCGATGCAGGAGAGGAGTTTCAGACTCCCTGAGCTCATACATCTAGGCTAGCTAGACTTGAGTAGTTCTGTTCATGAGAGCCATTGCATGGGATGCTGCTTCTGAAGCCAGGAGGTGTCTCATCTCTGAACCCAACCCCGATGCCTGATGAAGAGCCAGTTTTGCACAGGGTACAGCTGCACACTGTCAGCAGAGCCATGTGGGTGCACTGCTGGCTGGGTGTCCAGCCGTTAAGGCTGGTTTGGAGGACATCAGCAAGGGAGCTTGTGTAGTAGCAACACCCACTGCAATCCCACCAGAGGTTCCTGGACAGGGAGAAGGCTCTCTCCAAGTGTGTAGGATGTTGCTGCTGGGATGCCAATTTCTCCGAGTTTTGACGTGGAGTTTGGGGTAACCCAAACTTTGGGTTTGGGGTCCAGTTGGCCATAGGCACCCCTTGGAGACACAGCTTTTAAGAGTGGGAGGCACCCCTGACAGCCAGAAGCTGACTTTGCAGAATTACAGAATGGCTGACGTTGGAGACACCTCTAGGTCCATCTGGTCCAACCCTTGTTCTTGCAGGGCCACCCGGAGCATGGTACCCAGCACCATGTCCAGGTGGCTTTTGGACATCTCTAAGGAGGAAGACTCCACAGCTTCTGTGAGAAACCTGTGCCGGTGCTCTGTCACGTGCCCAGCACAGAAGTGCTTCCTGATGTTTAGCTGCACCCTCCGAGGTGCCTGCCCTGATGCCACAGCATGGGCTGTCACATCTCCATGCTGCCTGGCATGGGCCCCTTCCCCAGGCTTTTCCTCTTCGGCACGTGTCTTCTCTTAGTCGGTGGCCCGGCTCCATGCTCAGCCTGCACAGCTGAGTTCTCCTGTAGCCGCAGAGAACCGGTGAGTGGCTCTGCCTGTCCTGTGGCTGCTGGCTCTGGCTAGCTGTGTGGGGACAGCCGCAGCTCAGAGCAGAGCAACTGCTACAACAAAGCTGTGCTCCTGGATGTCCCAGGTGGGTGCCTGTTTCCAGGGAGATGTCTGTGGCAGGTCCTGAGACGGTTCTGCAGGATCCTTTCATGACATGGATTTCTCAGCACCTGCTGGGGCAGCAGAGCACAGCTGGCTTCTTGCAGCCATGGCTGGACAAATTCTGCCTTAATCCCCTGTGCCACGGAGCTCAGGGCTCAGCCTGCTCGGGTAGCAACATCTGTTGGCATTCGCTGTGGATGGGCGAGGTGGGTGTCCTCTGGAAGCTGCTCCCAGCTGCACTGTCCCTGAGGGAGCTGGCAGTGCCCCCTGAACACACTGCGGCAGAGCTGCCTGCGCCCCAGGACCACGTTCAGGTATTCCTTGCTTCTCCCTTCTCAGGTCTGGGTTGGGCTGAGCTAGAGGACGTTAACGTACCTACCCTACGCGGCTACCAGTGGGGCAAAATGCCATTTGCAGCAATTGCATCAGGAGCTGATAGCTGTACAACTGGGCCAGACTGGAGGAGGGGGGAGAATGAAGATTAAAACCATGATGCAGCGATAAGCAGTGCTCTGTTGCTATAAATGGGTCCACATGAGGGGTCTGTGCCACTGCAACCCAGCATGGCACAGCAGTACAATATTAAATACGGTGCTCTGAAAATTTCCCACAGCTCCAGGGCTGGGGACAGTGTCACTGAGAGGACTTAAAGCTGATTTCAGGGACCAAGAACTCCCTTTTCTCACTTCGTATTTCTAGCTGATGCTGTGGTTTGATATGTCCTGCCCCAATGACAGCGTCAGTTTATTGTGTTCTTATCCCATCTCCCCCCACTCTGCACCACACCACCACCACCACGAACTGCGCACAAAGTCCCCGTGCTGTGCCTGCACACTTGGTCATGGACTGCCTGTAGACTGGATCGGCAAATGGAGCCTTCAGCTGGAGCCACCACACACTGCAACCCTACAAACACTGGTGTTAATATAACTGGAAGTGCTGCGGAGAGCTGAAGCTCAGCCTGGTGCTGCTGGAAGTGGCAGACTCACTGCTGTCACCAGGAGTGCTGGAGAGAGCTGCAGACCAGCACAGCTCCTTGCGCTGTGCAGAACGGAGCTCCCCGTGAACCTGGTGCTCTGCAATGAGGCTGCCGCCTCCTGCACAGCCCAGAGCACAGCACTGTAACCCTGCAGTGAATGGTGCTGCTTGAGATGGCTCCAGCACCTCCCCGGCAGAAGAGATGCTGGGGCAGATGTTCCCCAAGCTGGAGCTCCTGGTCCTGCACCGTTTAGACAAGGGGAAGTGGGGGTGAGAGGTGGGGGGTCCTGGAGGAGAGGAACAAAGAAAACCTGGGCAGTAAAGACAGACCCTTGGGTGTCAGGGCCATGCAGACAGGAAGGGAGCTGTGGCGGCCCCTGTTCCAGCCCCTGCTCAAAGGCAGCCTGGTTGGCTAAGGATGCTGAGGAACTGTCCAGCTGACTTCAAGGCTCTCCTAGGATGGCAATCCCACAGGGTCTTAGGGCCCCTGTTCCAGTGTCTGAGCACCCTCCTGGTACTTGGTTTTCCTTGTACCTAGCTGGAATTTCCCACGTATCAGCTGACGTGTGTCCTGGAGTAAAAGCTCTTATGTGGTACCCAAATGTGTACGTACACATGTACACACGCACACATGCATTAAAAGGAAGATACAGCAGTAGCCATATAGAGGTGGTTATATATGGACATGCGTTTATTGCTACGTATAAGTTTCTACATGTATACATATACATACAAGACTTTTTTTTTCCTCATGAGGACAATTTCCTCCTTTACAAAAAATTGATTTTGCCACAGACCTGCTCACTCATTTGCCTAGAAAACGGTTCTTAAAGAGCTAGGAAAGGCGTAGCAATTGTGTCCCACGCGACACCTGTTGAGTCAGCGGTCCCCTCTCAGGACCAGGTTTACCATACAGCAGACGGATCACAGCATTTTCTAACAGTGAGGTTGTACGAAGACCCGACAGGCCACAACGCAGTGCTGGTGCTGCTGTTCGTTAATTTGCCTGTCCAGGACTTGCTCAGATGCTTAGTGGCGCTGCCAGAGGCTCACAGAGAAGCTTCCCAGGAGGTCAAGCCATGCTTTTATTTTCAGAGCTGGTGAGCAGCAGTGGCTGTTGTGGGCCCTCTGAGCCCAGAACAAGCCGACAGGCGCAGGGCAGAGGAATGCTGCACCGTGCTCTTTTCTGCTGCCCTGCAAGGGAGTCTGTGCCATGAGGACGTGGGGGGTGCCTCTAGGGAGCTGCTCGCGGTGGTCCTGGACCCTCAGGAGTGCCTGGCCAAAGGTCCGGGGAAACGGCTGGCACCACACACGTGCCCACCCTGCAGCAAGGGTGCACAGCCTGGGGGAGGTGGGAGGGTCGATGCACCCAGCTGCCTGGGACACACCCTGCAAGACTCCTGCAATGCAGAGAACCTGTACTCCCATGGGCAGAAATTGTCTCTGACTGCGCATGGGCAGGAGGGGAACAACCTCCCTTCCCACCGGCCTGGCACCAGGGAAGGGTCAGGAGCTCTCTGACCACCAGCAGTGCCTCTACAGCCAGCCCTGCAGCACCTGCAGAGCTCAGGGTGCAGATGCAGGGGGGATTCGGTGGCAAACTCCTGGTGGGTGTGCCTTCAGCACCAAAGGGAAGCAACCCAAGCCCTGAAAGAAATTGTGAAGGGCACGCTGGAACTGGGGCTTGGGAGGTGAGAGGGACTATAGCCACACTCTGCTTTGCTGTGGCTCATTCAGGAGCTGGGTGAGTTATGAGGCACTTTGCGTGGCTGCAGTGCCCAGTGCTCTCTGCACAGCCAGGACTGCCAAATCCAGCTAAGGGGGGGGGGTTATGGGCAGGGGGTGCAGGTGCGGTAGTGGGGCATATTGGTGGCAGACCTTGGGAAGCACAGACCCAGGGAACTAGGACACCATGTCATACCTCAGCTCCCTCTTTCAGAGGCAGGACTGACTGGAAACACGGAAGTGCAGAGCCGCAGTAAGATCTCTGCTCTGGCCATCAGTTGTAAAATCCCCTCTGCACACAGCCAGTGCTGCCCACAGTCCCTGCACCCACCTGCTGGGTGCTGCCCAGAGCTCCCCCCCCCCCCCCGCCAGCCCCCAGTGCTGCCCCTCCGCACCCCCCACCAGCCCCCCCGCAGCCCCCTGCAGACCCTGTGCTGCACGGCTGAGCTGGGCTTTCACACATGCTGGGATGTTTGACTTTGCTTCAGCCCCTGTCTTCCCTGTGCCAGCCCGCACATCCGCTCTTCCCCAGTTCATCAAGGTGCTGCTGAGAGGAGGGTGCAGTGCCCTGAAGGAGCTGCTCAGGCCCCCAAGCCCCACATCTGAGCAAGCACTGGTACACACCGGGCTGTGCTGAGTGCTGCTCAGCCCTTCCAAACCTCTTGCACACCGGGCCTGTCCCTGCAGTCTGCACCTGCACAAGGCAGCTCACCAACATCTCCTGCAGAAGAACCCTTGGGCACAAGCGTCTTTCTGGAAAAGGCCTGGGGTGGGTTTGTGCTGGCACTGCAAATGTCCGTCCTCTGCACAGCTCCTGTGCCTTGTGCAGGACAGAGCAGTGGGGTGCTCTGCTACCTGGTGCCCCGACCCTTGTCTGCCTGCCTGGCCTCAGAGCTGCCTTGGCAGGGAGCACCCTGCTGCCACAGCTAACCACGGCCAACCCTGCTGCTAACCACAGCTAACCATGGCCAACCCTGCTGCTAACCATGGCCAACCCTGCTGCTAACCACGGCCAACCCTGCTGCTAACCACGGCTAACCACGGCCATGCTGGGGAGGCTGGGAAATGCCCAGCGGTGGGCTGGGAGATGTGCCTCTAGGTAGTCAGTGCAGCACAGGTACTCCGTAGGTATCCAGTGTTAATCTGTGGGACAGAAGGCTGGGGTAGAAAGCCTGGTTTGTAGTTCCCATTGAAATTAACAAGCAGCTGGCCCAGTCACTGATCCCTCACCCCTGCTGTCCTGGTTCTCCCATATTTTCAGCCCTGGCTTCTGTGAAGCTTCCCATCTCCAGCCCCTACGCACCCTGAAATACCCACCAGCTGCTGGGCTGTGTCCTGCTGGGTGCCTGCTGCAGCCATGGAGCAGAGCCTCTGCTGGCACAGCCTTACCCCCATGACTTCTCAAGGTATCACGCAGGCAGCTTCAATAACGCTGCTGCACTGCAGGGAGCCATACTGGGCACACAGGGTGCTGGGGAGCTCTGTGGTGCTGGGTGCACGGGGACAGCCCAGCAGGGTCTGTGGTGAGGGTGGGGACAGCACCACAGGGGCACTATGAGGCAGGTGGCCCGGGGGAAATCTGCATCCTGGAGGGGCTGTGCCATGCAGCACCAAACCACTGCTGCCCCAGGGGATGTCTGCGTCCAATGGCGTCAGGTGCACAGAATCACGGAACGGCCGAGGTTGGAAGGGACCCCTGAAGATCGCCCAGTCCAACCCCCTGCCGAGCAGGATCACCTAGAGCACCCTGCACAGGATGGCGTCCAGGTGGGTTTTGAATATCTGCAGACAAGCAGACTGCACATCCTCTCTGGCAACCTGTCCCAGAGCCCTGTCCCAGTAAAGAAGTGCCCTCTCACGGTGCAGGTGGCTTTCCCCGTACAGCTTCTTCAGCTCTGCCCTGCCCGGCACACGAGGTCCCACCTTTGTTCGTGGCAAAGAGGGTGATGGAGCGGCAGCCCTGGACAAGACTCAGTAGCAGCCGTCCCCTTGTCCTGTGCTGGTGCGTGGCTGCAGCCGCCCTGAGGCTGGACAGTGCTGCCCCACGCCACAGCTGCTCCTGGCCCACATTCACCAGGGAATGCCCCCAGCTCGCCTGGGGCTGGGACAGGGCCTGTGGGCCTTTGCAGGGTGCCGACCCCAGTAAAACCACCACCCCGTGCCCCACGGGGCTGGTCCTGGCAGTGCCTGCAGTGCCACTGCAGAGGCACGGCGGGACTCCAGCCTGGGGCTGCACGCCATGGGCCTGTTGATGGCATGAACTGCATCCCCTGCAGCTCCTGCACCCCTCCGCAGCTCCATGGTGTCCGCGTGCGGCTGCCAAGGAGCTGCTGTGGTCCCTGCGGGTAAGAAATGCCCTTGGCCGTGCAGGGCTGTACCAGGAGGAGCAGGGGGTGGCCTGTGCCTTGCCTGGCACCCGCCCGAGCTGCTCCTGTCTCAGCCCAGCCCAGGACCACACGAACCCATGCTGAGGCTGAGGTGTGCTCGCGCAATGGGAGAGTACTGGGGCCCAGTGCCGCTGCCATGCTGGGGGAGCTGCTGGCACAAGCGGAGGGGCAGCCCCTGGTTCCCCAGGGATCATCTGTAGGATGTGGGCAGCAGCAGGGCGCTGGGTTGGTGGTGCCATCATCAGCACAAAGGGGCTGCGGGGGCCCTGGGGGTGCTGCACGCCTTCATGGGAACCGTGCGGACTGGGGGTGGGGGTCAGGGGGGCTGCTCATGTCCATGTGGCCCCAGGATAGTTTTCGCATGGCCCCCATCAGCACAGCCACAGTGCCCAGAACGGACCTCAGGGCAGCCCCTGAAGGCGAGGTGTGGGGACAGGCGAGGGGCTGGGCTGAGGACCTCGGCCCGGGGACAAAGCTGGGCGCAGGACGTGGCCGGGCCGGGGGCACCCCGGCAGCTGGGGCAGGGCCGGGATGGGAAGGGAGGCGCCGGGGCTGGGCCGGGCGGGATCCCGCGCGGGAGATGATGTATGGGCAGATGTATCAGATCGCACAAGATAAACAAGCAGTGAATTTCATCAGGGCCCATCATGGCTTTAATTTGGCTGCCTAATGAGTCAGATCCAGCCGCGCAGATAAAAGTTGTCAGAGCCGCAGCCCTAATGAATTTCTTGCCACTTGTAATCAAGGCAGCTTGTCTGAGGGGGATGATTAATGGGCCCCAGAGGAGCTGCCGTCCCTCGGCTTCCATTCCCGCTAATGCAGTCGCCAGGAAATTAACCAAACCCAGCACTGGGCTGGGGCCGGGGCCAGGGCATGCGTGCGTCTGTGCGGAGGCACCGGTGTGCACCGGGCAGCGGGGGGCCGGGCACGAGGGGCAGACGTGGGCTTGGGGTGAACCCGGCCTGGCTCTGCACGCTGCTGAGAAAGGTTGGTACCTGCGCCAGGACCGGGATGGGGACCGGCACCAGGACGCTGGCACACACGGAGATGAGTTATGGGCCTGGTGGAAGGGCCAGGGCCATCAGCAGCCGACAGCACTGGGGCAGCCCCTGACATGGAGGAGAAGCAGGGCTGGAAGGGGATTGCAGGGGAGCACCTGAGGCAGGGGTCTGGGGGAGTGTCCTGCTGTGTCCTTTCCTCCCCGCACCACCAGCCATAGCCCAGTGCCCAGCCCACAGCCCGCAGCATGGCACAGTGCATAGCCAAGATGCAGGCATGGCAAGGGGGGGTCAGTGGATCCCCGTGGAGCCCCAAACCACCTCTGTTTAAACTCACCATACTGCGTTGAGGGACCAACTGGTCCCAGCGCTTTTGATCTGGAGTGTCCCCTGCCCAGCACACGCCGCTGATGTGCCCGTCCTGAGTCCCACTGCACATCCCCCTGGGAACACGTCCCTGTGGTATCCCACAGCACCAGGGGATGCCATGACACGGCCATCGGGGTGCCCAGCTCAGCCCTGCGTGGTGGGGAGCAGCTCCGGAGCTGGAGAAGGACAGGCTGATCATTTGCCAGTCTGGGCTGAAAAAACACCAGAGCTCCTCAAAGCAGGAAAGAAACATGCTGGAGGCTGCACTGGAGGCCCAAAAAGCAGCGCGCAGAAAAGCCAGGCTGGCAGGAGGTGGGTTGCTTTATTGGCCTTTATCTCCTTTGCTGCAGGTAACACACACAGGGCAATTCATGGCAAAGAAACAGTATATACAGAGTGTCCATATAAATATTTCCAATGTACATTTTATACACAAGTGATGGAGACGTTCCACAGCAGCGTCCAAAGCCTCGGAAATTCCAGCGCGCAGCTGCAGGCTTGGCCCAAACACAAGGGAGATGCTCCTCTCCTCTCTCCTCTTGCTCAGCCGGAGTCCAGCCCCGCCTGGGCAGCAGCGGGAGCCAGTGGGGATGTGCTGTTGGAGACACCGTGTATGGCTTTGGGGCTTGAACCTGGAAGGACAGGGACTCTATAGACAGACAGACACAGCTGGGGGGCCCAGGGGAACAATCCTCTTGCCCTTCTGGGTCACCAGGGAGGCTGGAAAGGTCCATGGGATTGCATGAGATGCTCCCTTCACATCAGCACACAGGTGAGCGGCACCAGTGAGGGGATCCCTCCTCTACTGGCCAGAAGCACAGAGGAACAAATGGGTGTGGTGGAGAAATGTGCACCTACCACTGCCCCCCACCTGCCCCACTGCGCTGGGGTGCACAATGCAGGAGGGCAGGAGGGACACGTCCGAGCTGCCCTACTGCCCCCAGTACCGGCTGTGCAGGAGACGGCAGCACACCTGAACCGCCTGCAGCCCCTGTACTATCTACAAGTGAGTGTGGTGGTGGGGAGGCACACAGAGGCCGCCTCTCCTCCCCCTGTACCGGTCATGAGAACAGGCTGTACTGAAACCCCCATCCTGGTGGCTGTGGGGGCGCCTCCACAGGCTGACAGCTCTGGGTCTGCACAGCTCCCCCCTTCCAGCTGCACAGGCAGAATGCACAGGACCCAGGCAAAGAGAAGTGTGCTGCTGGCTGCCCCAGCCAGAACAGGGGGCCTGGCGTAGGATGAGCACGGCGGGTGCGGTGAGCGGCCCCTCAGACGTGCTCTGGTGGCACTGGACGCCAGCAGGGCTGGAAGGCAGCCGCACGGTGAGTGGAGGGCCTCTGGGGAGCTAGACGGCGCTGGGGCTGGAGCCGAGCTCAGCCAGCAACGTGGTGCAGGCGTTGTTGTTGGCGTTGGTGTTGCGGCGGGGCAGGCTGGGGGTCAGCGTGGTGACGGCGCTGTCGCTGGGACATCCGTGCTGCAGCAGGATGTCGATGCACTCCTGGCTGCCGGCTCGCCGGGCATAGGCCAGTGGGGTCAGGCCCCGAGCGTCCCGGCTCTTCACATCCACCCCGTACTGTGCAGGAGAGAAAGCAGCTGTCAGCAGTACCATGTGGCCCGTGGGCACGGGGCTGGTGCAGCAAGAGCACTGGCACCGGCACAGGGGCTCCACGGCACTAGGGTGGGCAGACAGGGCAAGATGAAGGGCGGCCAGGGCAGGGCCCTGCAGGAGCACACAGGAAAAGGATGGACAAGGGGTACCCCCAAGACCTGGGGGCAGGGAGGAGCTGCAGCAAGGAAGCACCGGGGCAGGGCCAGAAGGGCTGCGGTGGAGGCTGCGGGGCCCTGCCTTACCCAGATGAGCAGCTGTGTGAAGACTACGTTGGCCATGGCGCAGGAGAGATGCAGTGCTGTGCGCCCGTCTCCATCCCCGTAGGTCTCGTTCACCTCCTCCTTGGTGCCATGTGCCAGCAGCGTCACCACGAGGCGCAGGTCATCCTCCACGACCGCCCGCAGCAGCTGCTGCCCCAGCGGGATGTCCGACTGGGGCAGTGGAGCCAGGAAGAGCTTCTGCTCATACTTGGCCCGGATCCAGCGCTCCTTCTCCTCCCTGCCAGGTGGGACACCGTCACTGTCACCAGTGGGTGCTGCGTGCACGGGGGAACGGGCACCAGCACCGCTACCCCAAACACACCTAACACCGTGTGTTAGCAGTGTGCACGCGTCACACGCAGGCATCCTTGCATGGTCCCTGCTGTGTCCCATCATACCCACGTCTGTCACTGGGGCCCTGCGCATGTCACGCTCCTCCAGGCACAGGCCTGACACACACAGGTCGTGCTGCGCCTTCTTAGGGCTCCTGGCGTGCCCTGTGCAGTTATGGCCCTGCACACACAGGGGCCACATCCCACGCCCCGACCCCACTGCTGCCACTCCACAAAGGGACACCTGCACCTCCATGCTGGCGTCCCGCGCGCTCTCCTGCCTGTCCATTACGTGCTGGCCTGGGGACTCTGTCCCGTGCCTGTGCGCGGGCCTCGGCCAGCGGCAAGAAAAGGTTAGCTGCTGCGCACAGCAGCCCAGTGCCACGGGAGGCGCGTTATCGCTGCTGCCGTCTCGCCTGGTGCAAACAAAGGCTGCGGCAGCGTCCGTCCCGCCTGGGGCTGCGGGGCCGGGCGGATCGATGTGTGCCGTGCCGCCGCTATCTGCTGCCTTTCTATCCATCTGCATCTGGCGGGCGGCCATCAATGCCCCGCGCGGAGCATGCTCACTCCCGCCGCCCCCTGACCCGCTCTTATCCGTTGATAAGCCTCAGAAAGGGCTCTTGTTGGGATGAGTGACAGGAGAGTCGCTCCGATAGGGACAGACAAGGGCCTGAAAGGGACGCACCCTTGAGACCTGCACAACACTGCCAAGCCGTCTCTGTTAACCCCTTCTGCTTTGCAGCCAGCCGTGGCTCCAGCAGCCACCGTGTGCCAACGGCTGCCCGTGGAGCCCTGCTGGCCCGCTGGGGAAGCAGGAGAGGGCTTCTGGTGTCGCGAGAGCAGGCAGGACCTAGTCACTGGAGCACCTTGTGGGTTCCTGCCCACCTCTGCTGGGCTGGCTGGCTGCTCCCAACCTCCTTGGTGCCCTCAAGCCTCCCGGTGTGGTTGCCTGAGAAGCATCCCTGCAGTGCCCCGTCTCCCTTACCGGCTGCTCTCAGGGGTGGGCTTGGGGTAGCCTTCCACAGCTCCTTCCCAGACAGCGTTGGCCAGGGCGTTGCCGATGGCTGTCATGACCATGAGAAGCTCGCTGGGCCAGTCGTCCAGGTCCAAGGAGCGCACGCGGGACAGGTGGGTGCCCAGGTTGCGATGGATCCCAGAGCACTCGATGCACATGAGGGAGCCCAGGTTCAGACTCGCCCAGTCTGGATCTGCAGGCGGCAAGACCAGGATCAGTGGGGCAGAGTTAACGTCAGCAGGGACTCACTGGCCTGTCTCCTCCTGTGACCCTGGGGACCCGTTATTTGCTGGGACCTGCCCACCAACTCCCTTCCAGACACGGTGCCCCCAGCAGCACAGGGAGCAAGGACCCCAGGCTGGGCGGAAAGGAGCCACAGACCAGCATGGCAGCTGGGTGAGCGCTACAGGGGACCTCCTATCCCTAAGGAACAGGTCCTTGCAAGAGAGGACAAAACAGCTCCACAGAGCAAGGGACCCTCAGGTCCCTCTGCAGTAAGGGAGGTGGTCGCGGAGTCGACCCTTCCCTTCCCTTCCCTTCCCTTCCCTTCCCTTCCCTTCCCTTCCCGTCCCGTCCCGTCCCGTCCCGTCCCGCAGTCCCCCCCCGCAGCATCTCTTACTGGGTGCATCGCAGTCCACACAGAAGCTGTTCCCACGCGCGGTGCGGACGGCCTGCATGGCCTGTGCATCGCCCTGGCTGCCCAGCCGAGCCTGCAAGGAGACCCCCAGGAAGCCCTTCAGGCCAGGCTGCCCCCACCCTGTGTCCTCTCACCGCCACCACGGAGGCTGTCAGGAAGCACCAGCACCATGCTCCCAGCAGCACGGCTGCAGGGGGGGCACCAGGGCTCACGGACAGCCTGGAGGGATCCCCCCGGGACAGCCTGGAGGGATCCCCACGGGACAGCCTGGAGGGATCCCCACATGCAGCTGGGGGGAGCTGGAGGAGCAAGGGCTGGCGGGCCAGGACAGGGAGCGAGCACCGGAGCTGTCAGGGGAGCCGTGCAGGATGAAGGAGCTCCGTGGGGCCACTGCCAGGACAGGGAGGGGACAGGGAACTCGGAGAGGTGACAGAAACCCGAAGAGGGAGCAGCACAGTCCCGGGGGTGGGATCCAGCCCTGACTGGGAGCAGAGGGATCAGGACAGGATCCAGCCTGGACAGGCAAGCCTGGAGCAGGCATGGATGCGGCAAAGCGGATGACAGATGCGGAACCCAATAACTTGGCTGAAGCCTCCTACCTTGTTCTTGCTGCTCTCGCAGCCCTGCAGGCTGGCCAGGATCTGGCTCTCAATGGCCTGGACCCAAAGCTCTCGCTCCTCAGACGTTGAGGCCTCAAAGAGCCACGTCTGGCCCGTCAGGGACACGATAATGAACTCAAATGGCTCGTCTGGTTCTGGAAGAGAAAGGTGTGCCGTGGCACAGGTCAGGGACGGAGAGGGCTGCAGTGGTTGTGGGGTGCCCCACATGGGCAGTCCCTGGGGGCACAGCGGTGACCACAGGCAGGCAGGTCATGGCCAGCAGCGTCCCCAGGGGTGGGACAGGCAGAGCCGGCAGGGAGGCCCCAGAGCTCTGCCCAGCCCAGCCCAGCCCAGCCCAGCTGCTGCTTGCACAGCTTGCCACTGCGGGCTTGCTCTTCCGCACGTGAGCAGCCACGGCCCCGTTCCCCACCATCCTGGACTGGGAAACACGGGAACGCTGCGGGTCTGGACCTCTGGGAGCTGCCTGTGCCCTGCTCCCCGTGCCCTGCACGTCCCACCCCCTGGGGAAAGCTGCTGGCCTCCCGAGCAGCGGGACCAGCCCCTCTGCCCAGCTGCTGCCCCCAGCAGCCCCGCTGCTCCCGAGTGCTTGGACCGCCAGGCACTCAGAGTCAGCTGGGAGCACCCCTAGAGCCGCAGGCTGCCTGCTGGGTGCTCGGGGTGGTGTCAGCTGGCAGAGCGGGCAGCATGGCCAGCGGGCAGCGGGTTCCTGGTCAAGCACCGTAGGCCCCGGGAGCTAAGGAAATAGCCCCAAAACAGCCAAGAAGGATGAAAAGCCAGGCTTAAAATACGGTCTTCTCTGGCTACTGCTCTGGGTGCTGGAACTGCTGCCCCGCCTGGGCTGCCCGAGCTGGGCCCAGCACCAGCCCAGCCCACAGGCGGCGGGCAGGGGGTAACAACCGCACTTGGGGCGCGCTGCCCCCTCCTCACACCCCGGCACCAGCACTTACCTTTTATTGCCAACTTCAGTAGTTAGTGCAGTAAATGACTTAACTAAGCGGGGCCTGAATGGAATGACTAATAAACGTTATGTCACAGCACACGCTTCAGCTCATAGCAAAATGATTTGTAATTACCTAATTAGCGTTATGCAAATAACACCCTCATCTCCATAATGTGCCTTCCCAGCTCTCTATTAAAAGCAGGGAGTCAACTGCACAGCTCCAGAGACAGCGCAGGGGCCGAGGGGCGCAGCCCGGTCCGCGGCAAGGCAGGGGGTGCGGGGTCCCGCGGGGCAGACCTGGGGGGCGCGGAGGGGCCAGGAGGGCTCCAGCTGCGAGGGGGAGCAGCAGGAGGGCAGCGAGGAGCAACCTGCAGTGCCCAGGCAGGAGGCGGCTGCCAGCCGGGTCCCGTCTGCCCCGCCACAGGCACGGCACGCCTCGGCTGCCGCTGGGCAGCCTGGCAGGGGCTGGACCAGGCTGTGTCCACAACCCCCCCCTCAGAAAATGCCTGCAGCCCGGGAGAGGCTCCTTGAGGAAGGACAGCTTTGGCGGGGGTGGGAGGAAGGCACAGCCCTTCCTCCCACGCTAGGCTCTTGCTTCCTTTGGAGGCACCACCACCGGCACCAGCAGGTACCAGGCACAGCACCCATCTCTCTCCTTCCACCCATGTACACCTGCCTGAAGGTAGAACGCTGCTCCTGCTGCTGTGCCGTGGTGGAGCGTGCCATGCTCCGCACAGCAGGCTCAGGATCTTGCATTTCTTGGGGGTTTAAAACCTGAGTGAAACCTTGCTGGGCAGATGCCTGCCCCACGCCACTGCTGAGGGCACTCCATGCGGTGTCCTGCACAGCAGCACCCGTGGGGGCTCGGAGCTCCTCAGTGCTGATGGAATGGACTGGAGCAGGAATGCAAGGCCTGGTCTCCAAGCCCCAGGGAGGGCCAAACGACTCCCAGTTTGGTGCCAACTGGTTTGCCTTTACCAGAGAGGAAGGGGAAGCTGTTTCATGCACTTCATCCCAGACTCAGCTTGGGACTTCTGGGGAAACGTGGCTGCAATTGCCTTTCTCCTGCTGGGAGAGATCTGGGTCAGCAGGAGGGGACAGGACAGGAGGGTGCTGGTGGTCGCAGGGCTGGACTTGTCTCCCCTCTGTGATGCAGTTGCCTAAGTGGGCAATGAAGCTTGCCCAGCACTTTGCCCCTTCCTCCAGCTCCCACCACTGAACAGACACCACAAGATCACTGCTCTGGGGAGCTCCCTGCAGGCAACACGCCTCCTACCCTGAGGATGTTGGCTGTGCAGGCTCCAAGGACAGCAAATGCCAGATCAGAAACAAGATTCTTGGAAAGTACACATCCAGTGACTGCTGAACAGAGGGAGAAGAAATAAGCGGTGACAGCCAAGTCACTGCCACCTGGGCAGCTACGCGAGCACAGCTCCTGTCCCGACAGCTGCAGGACCAATTGCTGCAATCTCATCCTGCCTGGGGCTACGCATGAATAGCCAAGGAGGCAAGGGTGGCACCTCTTCCTGGGGGGCAGCGGTTGCCCAGGTGCTTAAGAGAGAATTTGCAGTTCCCAAACCTTGGATTGGGCCACCCTGTTGGAGCAGTGATCAGCAAAGCCGCCAGCGGGGCACCCTGCTTTATGGGGCCCTATCCTCATTACACCTCTCCCCTTCCTGGTCTGAGCTATCTGTGCCTGCTGTCAGTGTGTTGCAGAGCCCAGGCCAGCCGGGACCCGGACCCAGGAGGGTTGTCTGATGCTCTTCGGGTGCTGCTGGGCTGCTTCTGCTGCCAACGGGATCGCAGCAAGCAGGCTGGCAGGCTCCAGGCCATGCTCATGGTTCCTGCCATGGGCTCATGCGACTCCATCAGCCTTGTTCCTCTCTCCCTTGCTCAGGACCTCTCCACGGAGCACAAATCTCAGCCCAAGCCTTCCTGCACCAGCACACTCCCTGGTAGAGCTGAGGCAAATGAATGCCTGCTCTGCAGTGCCTGCCTGCCCCCAGGATGCTGCACCGGGCTGGGGCACCACGTGTCTCGTGGTCCTGTGCCCGGGATGTTCGTGAGGTGGGGCAGGCGCTGCCCTCCTGCTGGGCTGCCCGTGCCTGACAGCGGGGTAACAGTGAGATTTCTGGGGCTTTGGCCCCACTTGGAAAGACGTTCCCACTGCTGCAGCTGGGGGCATCTGAAGCCCTGGAGTTCCCTGGCCCTAGCCCCGGCATCGGTCCAAAGCCCCGGTGCTGGCATCACAAACTGCAAGCCCTCTGTTCCCCTTCCTCCTTTGTGCCTCGGGGATTCCAGCTTTACTCTGAACAAAGGGCCTGATGCTCTCAGCAGAGCCCTGGAAGAACTAACAAAGGCCAGCGGCTTTTCTTCCACGCCAAGGGTCCTTTTCTCAAGAGAAAACATTCCTTTTCTTTCCTTGCAGCAAGTCAGGACAGCACGGCAGGACCAGAGCTCTCTGGAGGCCTGGGAGCGGCTGGGCTCGGGGAGGAGAGCAGGGAGCTGCGCGATGGCAGTGTCAGAGCCACAGACGGGGTCCGGCAGAGCCAGGAAGTGAACTGAGGACCCAGAGCAGCTCCGGTGGTGTGCAGGCCCAGCTTCTTGTCCCAGACCACCCAGTTTCTGGGAAAGCATGGGGCTTCTTCGGGTTCTTCTGGGCAGTGGCACAGATCTCTGGTGTGGCGGGGTGAGAGACCAGGTGAGAGGGTGGCACAAGGCAGATGAGGCGGACAGGAGGAGCTGCACTGCCTCGAGCTGCACTGCCTCTGTTGGTACAGATCTGGCAGCGAGCCCCGTGCCACGTGCCCCAGCAGCAGGGTAAGGCCCCAGGGGCAGCCGGCACGGGGAGCCCTTCCCTGTCCCTGGGCCGAAGGCAGAGCCCCTCTCCCTGGCCGGAGGCTGCCTGCAGGCGTGCTGGTGGGAGTCCATTATGCCAGCTCCATTAGAATTAGTGGGCAGTGGAAATGAACGAGCCTGTCTCTCTCCCTCTTGATGATTTTTTGATGATGTTTTAAAGACTGAGCTCCGTGAAGAGTTGCTGAGCAGAGTATGGTGCGAGCCGGCTCTGCTAATGGGTGTTAACCCCCTGACCCAGCTCCAACGCTGCCCAGCAATGAGTGCTCCAAATGAGAGCAAAATTAACGAGGGCACTTCACAGCAGCCAGGACGGGCCAGAGCCAAGCAGCATCCAGACACAACCAGTAACCGAGTCACCAAGCCGAGAGGGCTGGAGGACTTTGCAGCAACCTCGAGGGCTCATCCTTCACCAGCCTGCTGTGGCACAGCAGGGAAGCCAGCAGCCCCCGCCGCCACTAAGCCAGCCTGGGGGGAAGCATGCCCTCCCGGCCAGCAGAAGAGCACCGTGGGGCTGGGGAAGGGACAGGAGAACTGAGATATCCTGCACACACCGCCAGGAACCAGCACGGGGTGAAAGGAAGAGGGTAAGGGAAAAGCCCCGCCGAGGAGCCAGGTCAGGACGGAGCTCAGCTGCCCAAAGATGCCCTGGAGCTGAGATGGCCAGCAGGCTGGTGGGCCTGTCACCGCCATCTGCCGAAGCAGCAGAGGATGCTGGAGAGTGGAAGCAGCACGGGGAGGAGACGCAGTGGCATCCCAGGAGTGCTGTGCTTACAGCTCGTGCCAAGATCCTTTGCTCTACGCTCAGTGGGAGGAAGCACAGCTTAGAGCAGAAATGGCACTTCAGGGTGGCTGAAAACACTCTAGCTTTGGTACTCAGCTGGGTGCAGGGATCTGTCCTGCTCTGAGAAGGGCTTGCACCGCACGCCGCAGGGATGCGGACAGCCCATCCCCCTGCAGGGACCTCGGCATGGTGTCGAGAGCTTCCCACCTTCTTCCCCACGGACACGCTGCTTCTCCTGGGGTGCTGGATGGCACCTCAGGCCAGTGTGCCTCCCCCGGCCACATCCCTTACAGGCACCCGAGGTCCCCAGCTCTGCACCCAGGGCTGGGGCAGCACCCTCAGGGCAGAAGCACCGATCTGGAGCACGCTGCTCCCTCTCCCTCAGCAGCAGGACACAAAGCGGCTGCCTGGGGAGGACAGAGAAGATGGAGCGATGCTGCTCCAGTCGCTGTGGGATGCAGTGACGTGCCTCACAGCGCAGCAGGACCGTGCTTCCCCAGGCACTCCAGGCACGGGGCTGCACTGCGCTCCCCACACAAGGCCCCGGTCAGGGCTTCCCACCCCAGCCCACACGACGCGGGGCGACACTTCCCACGCTGCTGGATGGTGCAGGATGGTGTGGGACAGCGCGAGACGGTACAGGACACCTCGCCATGCACCCCAGGAGGTGGAGGATCCCCCTCACCATCAGTGAAACAAGGCACGGCCGTACTGAGCCAAGCCCTGCTCCCGGGGCAGCAATCTCCTCTTCCAGTTCCACTCTGCCCTTGTCCCGGCTGTTTCCAGTCTCTCTCCACGCCACCCTCTCCTCACCCCATCCGTTCTCCCTTTGAGCTGGTGCAGCAGAGGTGCTTCCAGCTGCCCTGGGGAGCAGGGGGGTCACCCAGGGAGGAGGCAGGGGACACTTCCAGAGTGTGGGGCAAGTGGCAAGGAACCAAGGGCTGCTCCTGCCGTCAGGGGCCCGGCTTTGCTCTCTTGCTGCGAAGTCTGTGAGGTGTCCAGGAGCTGGGCAGCCAGCAGGCCCCCCAGCCTCGGGATGCTTGTTTGCAAGCTGCCACTGTACCACATCATTATGAGGTGTTTGGGATATCAACAAATTAGCAGGCGTCTGGGAAGAGAAGGATGCAGCACCATTCGTAAATGTCAGCTCGCTGCCTCCTCATTTTGCAGATCATTAAACCCAATATTCCTAACCTGTATTAGTGCAACGGGGACAGGCCCCCTCCACGGCGACAAGCCGCCAGGAGAGCCGCAGCAAGAACATTGCTATGGAGACCCCACAGCGCTTCTGTCCCGGTGCCCCGAGACCCCCACCGTGCCCCAGGCTGAGCTGGCGCCTTCCCACCACCCCCTGCCCACGGGGCTCAGCGCTGGGGGCAGCAGGGCTGGGGGGGCTCTGCGCAGTGACACAGACACACCAGCTCAGCCGGGCAACAGAGGACTCCTGGGCACCGAACGTGTGCGTGCACGCATGCATGTGTGCACGGTGGGGAAGGACAGCGAAGGCAGTCAAGCCAACGTAGCCAGGCAGGGACGATGCTCCTGAAGGATGCGGGGTACACGGAGGGGTCACCCCAGGGACCAGGGGTGTCACTTCTGGGTACGTGCTGCAGGCTGTGCAGCAGCACCGTGGGGCTGAGGCACCAGCAGGGCGACGCAGCGTGTGTGTGCTGGGGATGCCAGGAGGGAGGGCACTGATGGCACGGTCATGGTGCGTGCAGAGGCTTACAGCCAACACCAGCGTGTTAGGGGTGTGCGTACAAGGGTTTCCTGGGGGGCAACACGGAGCCGTAGGGCAACGGGAGCCCCAGGGCGCCCAGAAGGAGAGGGGCCGTGGAGGCAGGGGATCGGCCATGGCCTGGCGATGCCCAGGCACGGGCTGTCTTCCTCCTGCCAGGATGGAGCAGGGGCTGTAATGAGCAGGAGTGACTTGTTAGCACTGAATTAAGAGGCTTGGCGGAAGGGAGCGTGCGGGTGACACAAGCTGTGTGGGGCAGGCGGGAGCTGAGCAATAGCAGCTGGAATCCCCAGCAATCTGCTAAGTGCAGCTCAGCCCCGCGCTCCCAGCTCGCCGAGATCGGCCTCCGACAGCCCCTGACAGTTGGTATTAATCACGCACATCGCCCCAACACAACTCTTTACTGGCCATCAATTTCCCGTGGGTTTTAAAACTAAAAAACAAAGACAAAACCGCGTCGTTTGGCCGCCACTGAGAAGCACATTAAGGGGCTGTCAGCTTCTCGCCATGCACCCTGCATCACTCTTTAAGCACATGAGAAGTTCATTATCCCCGGAGCTCTGGCAGCCATGGGGATGCTGGCGTAGGGAGCGTCGTGAAGGTGCTCCCACCGTCAGACATGCTTGGTGCCTCCCGGGCCCCTGGCCCCACAAAAAGGGGCCAAAGGTGTGGGGCACGGAGGCGGCACGGCTGCAGCAGGGAGCCTGGGCTTGGCTGAGCCGGGATGGGCACTGCCGGGGCAGCGCTGGGCTGGGCTGTGACTGCCAGCAGACCCCAACGGTCCCTGCAGCCCGACACAACCCCACCGCCGGTGACGGTGACGGGCTCTTCCCCGGGGCTGCAACGTTCCTGACAGCCTGACACCGCATTTGCCAGCCTGTGGGTGCCTCCTGACAGCCTGCACCGCGCTCTCGGGTTTGGTGACATCCCCGGCAGCCCAATACCACGCTTGCCATAGTTTGCTGATGCTCCCTAGCAACCTGACACTGCGCTCTCTTTAACATGCGACCATGTAAAAAAGCAACAGCTCGTTTGATTTATGATACTTCAGAACAACTAAGATTCAATTGCTCCGCACGTCCCTGGCTCTGATTACCTCCTAAATGAGATAAACTGATGGCAATTTATCCCCAGACCTCACCAACTTTCCCAGGATGCTAACCTGAGTCGCTCGTGCCCTGCACACGCAGGTTTGGGCTGGGCCCTCCTGAAGGCAGCCCGAGCTGCCTGCTCCTCAGCTCTTGTGCCCGGGACAGCGCCGTCAACCAGGCTGCAATGGCGAGCTGAGCCTGGCACCTCGCGTGGCCGCGAGGTCTTCTGGCAGGAGTTTTGGTCAGCTCCTGGAGGCAGCGATCCCTGCACTGGCACGGTGCTGGGGCAGGCTCCTGGGGCGTCCAGCCGTCCCCGGGCTGTTCCCCATGTCCCTCCCAGGGTGGCGTGCCTACCTGCACCGTCCCTGCCACAGCGCCATGAGCACCGGAGGGGTGCCTGCTTGTGCCAGCCTGGCCACAGAGCGTGGCAGCCCTGCTCTTTGCACAGCAGTTCCTACACTTTCACCGTGTTGACTGTGTGAAAGCTAAAAGCTCGGCTGATCCTGCTGTGAAAAAACTGCTGGTCAAGGTTCAAAAGCAGCTAAAAAAGATTCGGTGAAGAATCAGACCTACTTATGGACACCGGCCCACGACACAAGTCATCGGTCATGCCCGTGATGTGGGCATGCCTCTGCCGTGCCCTGGTGATTCCTCGCAGCCACGTCCTCACCGCTCCCTTCCCATCGCCGTGCTGGAGCAGGCTCAGCGGCCCCTGCCACGTGTCCCAGCAGCGGCACGGTCGGTGGGCAGGTCTCTGGGCAGGTCTCGTGCTGCTCCCCGTTCTGGTGCCAGAGGCTTCTGGCAGGAGCAGCGGCTGCGTGCAAGGTCTGTGCAGTGACAGATGAAGTGAGGTAACTGACACTTCGCTGGCAAATGACGTTCGGTGTTGATAAATGTGAAGAAGTGCACATCGTAGGAAAACAATACATTGCTCCAACACATGGCAGGGATCTAAATTGTCAACCCGAGACAGGGCCTGGGTATCACTGACCAGCACAACACCGTGGTCAAGGGCCGGGACAGGGGAGAACAGAAGACATTCCGATACCCTCAGACACATTATGTGGCACGGCATTGTCACTACGTGCAGGCTCAGTCACTCCACCTCCCAGAGACACTGCCCAACAGGGAAGGAAAGCGCAAGCGAGCATGTGTCTGAAATAAAACTTCCTGTGGAATGACAGAAAAATGGGGAAGGCTGGGCTGGGCAGCCAAGGCAGAGGGCAACAACCAGCTGTCCTGATTACAGGGTCTGCATCAGCGCCGTATAAAGGTGTACCCGTTTGTAACTACTTTCTCCACTAAGAAATTGTATTTAATTTTGTGTAGCTTCAGATCTCAGTCTCTGCACCTTCCTGAGCCACCACCAGCTCCGCCGAATGGACCCTCAGTAGCAGACTGCTCTCTGGTAACACCAGTCCGTCACTTCTCAATCTTCTTCCCAGCAAGCTGAATACTTTAATGTCCACATCATAAATACATCAGTCACCCCCATCTCCATTTTGGGACCCTCTTTACAACTCTTTCCAGTATTTCCAAGCTCTCCTGCAGTACTAATGACGGGGTGAACCACAGCACTTCGGCACACACTTCCTTAATGTCATGTGCACGCTCCGATATCCCACTTTGCAGATACATAAAGAACACTTGTCTCCCTTTTGGACGAAGTGCTGGACTGAGAACTGCTAGCTGAGGACAGACCTGGGGCAGGGCAGTGAAACATCTGAAGGGTCAGCATCTATCCATACTTCAAAAAGTATCAGTTTAACAAGCACAAATCCTACTTCTTGCCCTCCATGAGATGCTCAGGATGTCTGAATCAACCACCACGAAGGGAAAGCCTTTTCTAAACTCAGCGGTTTTCAGGTGAAGCTCAACTACAACAGAAAATACTGAACAACAGAGCTGCTGAACTGCCCTGCAGACCACCACCACGACATTTCTAGGAGGGAGAACTGGTGAAGAGTTGTTCTAGCACAGGAAACCTGGGCCATTGTTTACAGGCTGACCTGTGATTTGGAGCAAGATGCCAGGACAGCCGCAGCATGCTTTGTTAGATGTAGGCTAGGCTCCGCTTTCTGTTTAGTTTTACAGTGGCCATTTGTTTCCAAAGCTTGTACTTAATCCCTATATTTAGCCATCCGAATTAAATCCCTATTTTGGTGTACTACAAAAGCATATTGCCTGCTGTGGGACACGGTGACTGAGGGTAGAATCAAATCTTAAAGCCCGAGGACTGCATTTTCCACAGAGGCCAACCACAGATGGAGGCTTTGGAGAACGTGGTTGCCAAGTTCTTCTCTACCTGGACAAATACGGATGACTTTTCACAAAGCTCCCTGCCAGGCTTCAAGTCCCCCTTCAGAAACCACAGAGATGCCAACATTTCCCAACAGAACAACCATCAGTAATTCTCGCGTAGGCAAAGCGACATGTACTTCTGCAGCAGGTTTCCTGAGGCAGATGAACTCTTCCAAAAAACCCTCCGCCTGCGGCAGGTGGACAGCACAGGCCCTTGAAGTGATGCACGTGTGGCACGCTTACAGGCAAACAGTAACAGGCTTTTATGGCAGAAGCCGTCTGTACACCTTCAGCACAGTTAAGCACACTTGAGCTATATGGTGTGCTCCCAGCTCTCCTAACACGGTGAGTAATTACTGCTACCACTAATAGTCTGTGCAGGCACAGGCACGGTGGCAGTCCTGCGGGCTCTGCAGGTGAGAGGCCGTAGGCAGATCAAGCAGGGCTGCTGCTTCCTGCCAAAGCACCGTCCAGCTGGGACTGGGGGCGCCCCGAGCCCCACGCCCGGCAGGTCTTGGTGCCCAACGCACCGAGCCGCCTGTGGGGAGCAGGCTGCCTACCTTCTGCTGCTGTGCTGGGGCCGTCGGGCCGAGTCGTGCCTGTGCTCTTTTTCCTGCGATGCTTCTTCCTGTTCGCATGCGGTGATGGAGGCGGCTCCAGCTTCGGGCTGGCAGCGTTGGAAATGTTCGGGCTGGAGCTGAGAGAATCGGCGGTGCCGTTAGCTGGGGACAAAGACAAAGAAAGTCATGTACAGCAAGACAGGGGCAGCCCGCTCCTGCCAGAGACAATCAAGTGTCCCGGAGACAGCGCCAGTGCTCTGCTGGGCTCAAAACCACACAGCCCCATGAGGCAGGGCAGGAGCCACACACGGCCCTACTGCAGGAGCAGCTCCAGCAGCCGGCCCAGCTCGGGGCCAGCAGGGTCCCTGCGCAGGGTCAGCCCCGAGCTGCTCTGCACAGGGACTTGGCTGGGACGGTCAAGACGGGGACGGCGCTGGCACCTCCGTGGCCGGGGCAGGCCCCACGGGGGCAGCCTGACAGGGCACAGCAGCCGGTGCATCCCCCCGTGCGCACGGCGCAGCGGCAGCGTCCACGCTGGGTAATGCCTGCGTTCTGGGAAGGGGCAGCCCGGGAGGTGCTCTCACCCCCCCAGGTGCAGACCGGGGTCCCGGGACTCACACCACCGCTGTGGGAGCACCGGTGCCCCCCGCACCGCTCCGCCAGACGGGGTGACTGGGGTTGCCACACTCAGGAACCTAAGCATGATGGTCTCAATAGGCTTCCGATACGGAGCTGAAGAAGCTGCATCCCCAGCAGCAACGCACCAAATTTATCCTCAATCATACTGTTCCTTACAATTAATAGCAGAATTAGAAACAATCAGGGAGCTGCCTAATTACTGTCAATTAGAGCGCGCTAATCAAGCTCCGATCACACACACACACGCTGCCGCTGCACTCACCATTAAATGTCAAATTTCATTAGAGACCAGCAACAAAATCAAAAGCCTGACATTCAATTTCAGCAGCACACACAGCGCAGGCTTCCAATCAGCATAAAAATGCAGACTCCGGGGAAGGCAACGAGGCGCAGGAGCCCTTGCTGCACTGTTAACCCTCTCCGAAATGCACTCCTGTCTCTCCAGCATCCACCTACCCCCAGGGCATGTCTGGACACCCTGCTCCCACCCCGTCCCTGTCCTGGGCAGCTCTCTACAATAACCTGCCATCTCCCATCAAGTCCCAACCTCCCATTCCCACTTTTGATGGCACCTGAAAGGAAGAAAGCAATCACGGTGGCTAACAAGGGCAGCACCCTCCAGCAGTGGGGACTGCCTGTGACTTGGCAAGCCCTTTTGCCACCCCAGCCTTGCCTCTGCTCTCCGTTTTCAGCCCAGTTCAGCCAGGCTGGCTCCCAGGGACGTGGTTCATCTCGCTGCCATGAGATGGAAGCCCAGCAGCGGGGCAGAGGGGGCTACGGACAGTCAGGAGCTGCCCCATGCAGAGGTCTGGGTGCAGCCACTGTCCCTCTCACGCGGCTGGCAGAGGATGTGGTACCAGAGCTTTTCCATCTCTGGTTTCTGCTGGATTTGACACACACTGTCAGGGTGCTTCTGTTCGTTATCCACAGGGAAATAGCTCACCCTTGACAATTAAGAGAGAGAAATCTAATAAAATCAGACTTCATTCTATAAATATGTATTACTGATGCTGTTCAGCAGGACTATGTGTGGAGCAGGTGTGAGGCACCTTCATCTCCCAGCCTGGATGTCAAAGGGGACCTGAACTTTCTTGTCTGAGGCTACCCGTGGTGCATCCAGCCTGACTCTGCTGCCCACCTGCTCATGACACCTCTGGGCCAAACCGTACACCACTGGCACCCTGCCCCCCATCCAGGCTTCACATGAAGGTCCTTCTGCAGCTTCCACTAATGCGCCTGCAGGCTGCAACGAGCCTGACACCTCCCACGTCCCTGCTCTTCTTACAGCCCAGCAGCTGAAGCCAAAAAGCTGGGGATCTCTCCCCAGCAGGACAGCAGTGAGCTCCGCCAACCCACCCGAGGGTTTCCAGGTACCCATCTCACCACGGGAACCCCTCCGTGAGCACAAGAGGCACCCTCCTGGTTCCTCTGTCCGAACCAGGTGGCCTTACGGCAGCCCTGGGTCCCCCCAGGTGGGCTGCAGAGGCTGTCTGACAAAGGACAAACAAGGACTGCCCTAGGGCACGTCTGTGCTGACCTGTACAGCCACGTCCCTTGAGCTTGCCAAGGGGCGAGAGGAGGAGGCGGCACATCTCTAGGAGCAGGCAGCCCACACCCTCTGCATGCACCCAAGGGTCTCAGGAGCCTCTTTGACGCTGAGCAGAGAAGTGTTCCACAGCCTGCCCTGCTGCGGGGAGCTGGAAATCCAGTGCAGAGGTTGGGCTGGGGCTGCGCAGACCCTGCGACACGTGGGTGCAAGGGGCAGAGGCAGCAGCCTGCTGGGCGCACAGCCCGGGGCAGGACCAGAGCCCAGGGACCACCCTCTGCTCACCATGCCCTGGGGCCGGGGCTCGCTGCAGGGCTCTGCCGGGCCCCAGCCCCTCCTTGATGCCCCCCGAGTTCTGCAGGCAGGAGGCTGGTGCTGAGATGGCGGCTGTCCCTGCCGGTGTGCCAGAGACAGTCGGGAGCTGTGAGCAGCTGCCGACGCTGCCCCAGGAGGTTCCCAGGACAGCTGGGCACGTCGCTCCTCGTACCGGCGGCCCCTTCAGCACAGCTCACCCAGTGACCCCCCTGGGGGGGCTAACACAGAGCAGGGCAGGGCGGGACTGGCTCTGGGGCGCAGCGGGACCCATGCACAGTGGTCAAGCAGCCACCAGAGCTCAAGACACAATTAGCACGAGTTGACATTTCACCCCTCTGCATCACGGGAAGAGGTGGCAGCATCTCAGCTCCGCGCGTGCCCGTCAGTGGCTGCTTTGCACGAAACAGGCAGTTTGCTCTGGGGATGGGGAGCAGAGGCTGGCTCGCTGTTGTCTGACACCCCGGAGAGAGCCAGGGTGAGCAGAACGCCGAGTGCAGCCCTGCCGGGGCCCTGCCGGGCTGCCGGGGGAGCACAGGGGCTGCCAGGAGGAGCGGCCCTGCAGGCCCTGGCCTGGGGCCGTCCAGGCGGAGGCTTGGCTGTCCGGAATTCACCGGTGCAAAGGCAGCGTGTGTGCCGACAGCAGCACTGCCCGTCTGCTCCTCTGCACCGGGGCTGACCTGCGGCGGTGGCTCGGGGGCACTCCCCGCAGCCCTCACGGCGGCCGCTGCCTGCGTGCGCGGCTCCCCCAGCGGGGCTCAGGCCGTGGGGTGCCCCGTGCCCCTCGCCCAGGGGGGAGACTGCCCGTGGGGGACGCGCCCACTCCCAGAGCAGTGCCCGGAGCAGCCCCCCGGTGCCCCACTCCTCTGGCGCTGGCGGAGCGGCGGCTGCCCGGCTGCGCCCCGTGTCCGAGGCGAGGGGCGGGGGGGCTGCCGGCACATTAATGCTCAGAGCTGCGCCCTTCCGCTCCCGTCGCCTGCGCTGCCCCATCAGCAGTAACAGTCTGATTAATTCGCTTCCAGCAGGGAGCTGATGGGGCCAATGATGGAGCCGCTGCATCAGGCGCGCTGAAATTGATAGTTTTTCACAGTTACAAATGAGGAGCCTCCTCAGCTGCAAATGGCGCCCGCACAGTCGGACTCCGGTAATGATCATAAAGAGGCTCTCTTTAAACTGCGAAAGCCCCTGGGACCGAGCGGGGGGGCGGCTGCCGCGCTAATGAGAACTACAAGGGGCGAGCAGGCATGGAAATGGCTCCTCCACTCTTGATGTGCATTTAACTGCTTTTTTAGTGCGGCGGCAGAGCCAGGAACGAAGGAGTGATGAATGCAGCACAAAAGCATTTATTTTCCAATTCGGCAAAGTGGCTACGTTGGGAAATGTATGAATTATTTTAATTCACTCAACTGTCCTGAAACATCACAGAGAGCGAGTGAGCGTGGGGGGAGGGGGCGGGACGCGCTCAGTGTGTGCACAAGAGACAGGAATTACTCCTATTCCTTCAACTGCCCCAAAACCTGGCAGAGGGGGATGCTGACGAGGAGCGGAGATGGGGGAAAGCGATGGTTTCTCCTGGCACAGTGAGTCAAGAGGGGGGCAGGCAAAGGAAGGCGGTCAGAGAAGCCCTGCCATGAAGGAGTCCTTGCTGCACCATGCCCTGCAGGAGAGCTTCTCCTTCCAGTCTGCATGCTGCCAGCTGACCCTCATGATGGTGGGACAGTCCCAGCAAGCACCCAGAGGCTGCATCTGACACCGCTGCACGACTCCTGGGCTCAGGACTGCCCCTGTCACCAAAACAACCCTCCCCAGCTGCTGCAGCTGAGGGGAACGGGGCCAGGAGTGCTACTTACAGGGGTTGGGGCAGCTGCCGGGGATAGCCACGGCCTCGTTCCACTGGTCCGCGCTGGAGACGGAGTACGAGCGCTGGTGCATGCCGTCAGGCTTTGAGCTGAAGCCCACCAGGTTGATGCCGCTGATGGAGCGCTCCGAGTGCAGGGAGGTGCTGCTGGTGGAGTGGGGAGCACCTGCAAGAGAGCCACGAGGTTAGCACAGACCAGCTGCTGTTCTGAAGCACGATGGAAGAGGGCATAGCTGTCCTGTACCCGATGTGACACGTCCCCAGGTGGCCCTGTGTGACAGTAGGCTCTGTCTGGCTCATCTCCACCAAGTGGAGCCAGTGCCTCACCCCAGAGGCGACCAGAGCACTGCCCAGCACGCAGCACTTCTCAGAGGGACACCCAAGTCAGCGGATCCCACCTCAGCACACTGGGACACGCAGCCAGGCATCCTGGCACGTCGCCTCCCCCTCCAGCCAGGTTTTGCAGTTGGAGTTCACGGTGTGCTTGCCATCTCCACCACAGCCTCAGGCACCTGGACGAACGCAAGCCCACCCCACTGCCCGTGTGCCCATCCTCTCTCAGTTTCACTGCCTGCATGTCCCTAGAAAAAACACTACCTTGCTGGAGGCATCGGGAGTGAATGGAGAATCTCATGGAGGACATCAAAGGGACAAGCAGGGGAGCAGACATCTGTAGGGATCGTACATGGGAGCACCTCTTCCCACTGGCTAGAAACCCCTTGAGCTGCAGCTCAGGAGTTTGAACCCCCAGGAAAGGAATGTTTTGGGGGCTACAGGCAGCCATAGAAGACAAGATCACTCACAGATCCCAAATGGGTCAAATGTTTCAGGATTACAACAATATCCACGATTTCCAAGGTATTATAGAGTTACTCCTGCTGTTGAGGCTGCAGGCAATCTGTCTGGGAGGAAGACTGCCCCAGGGGGATGAATCCAAACCTGCCAACTACAAGCACTTTCCTACACCTTCCCCCCTCCCGCATTCAGCTCCAGCCACTGCCAGAACGAGCGCTCTGGGAGCCTGGGGCGAGCAGACCGTCCCTTTCCCTGTGCTGACACTACCTGTCCTCCTCCCACGCCTGCAGGTGCGGGTGCTGAGCTGGGGCTCCCACCCCAGCCCTTGTGGCCACAGGCGAGGGCAGGACGTGCTGAGCAGCTTTGGCTGCGGAGCCCAGCGGGTGAGCAGAGCCCGCAGCCTGCCTGCTGCCCCCGGGCCGGTATTTAAACGGGGGTCTGCTCACGGGAGCAGGATGGAGAGCAGCAGCTGAATCCTTGCGTGAGCAGATCCCTAGCTGGATCTGCTACAGCCAGGGCAGCTCATTCTGCCAAGCCTTGTCATGTACAGTCAGCTCCGTTTTGTTCTCCAGCGCCTCATGGCAGGACCTTCCAAAAAGAGCAGAGCACCGTAAACTCCCCGTGCTGCCCTAGGTTTTGTACAAGAAGTTACGTTTCTGTTATGCTGTTATTGTACAAGAAGTTATGTTTCTGTTACGTTATGCTATTGTACAAGAAGTTATGTTTTCTGCCAATTCCATGAAAACCTAAAAAATGTGACTCAACTGTCATCAGTGCTACAGGCTGCCTGAGGCTGCAGAGCACCTGGAACTTCAGCCCGAGAGGCCCAGATCTCCCTTCACGGCGGGGTGACGGGACCGCAGCGCTGCTGCCACGCACGCCCTTCGCTCACCACACGCAGGGCAGAGCGGGTGCTCCTGCCCTCCTCTCCAGCACTCCCAGCTGCATGGCAGGGGGGCTGCCCACCTGCCGAGGGTCCCACCGCCCCGCCGGGGGTCCCACCATGCCGCCAGGGGTCCCACCGCCCTGCTGGGGGTCCCACCGCCCTGCCGGGGGTCCCACCACCCTGCCGGGGGTCCCACCATGCCGCCAGGGGTCCCACCATGCCGCCAGGGGTCCCACCGCCCTGCTGGGGGTCCCACCGCCCCGCCGGGGATCCCACCACCCCGCAGCGCTGGCGCGAGGCCGTGGGGCTGGGTGCCCGCAGCCCCGAGCCACCCAAGCGCGGTGCTGCCGGCTCCAGCCCCGCTGCTGCACGCTCCCCCTCCCTCCCTTGTTCAGCGCCACAGAAACACGTGTAAAACCATGACACTGACTTTGCCTCTAATTAGCCCTTAATTTACAAGACACACTCGGAAGGGTAATTAGCTGGCGCTCTGCTCCTGACTGCCGCATCCATCTCCTCTTGCCTCCTCGTGGGAGGGAGCCTGATGCCACTGGAGCAGGGACAATGCGGCTCTCCTGGGACCAGGAGGAGCTGGGTCCTGGGAACCAGGCTGCTGGGATGGGCTGGGATGGGGTAGGAAGAGAAAGAAGGGAGGGGACAGGAGGGGAGGGGACAGGAGGGGAGGGAGGGACAAGCTGCCCCACATTTCAGACAGTGCTGGCCACCCCTGGGCCAGGCTGCACGCAGCACAATGTGTGCATTGCACAACCAGGGAGGGGAGGGAGGCAAACATCAGGGGTGCCGCAGAGAGAAGAACCCTGCAGAGCCCCGGTGTGCCCAGATTTGCTCCCTGAGCACCAGGAGCACTCCCCACCTATGGCACGTGCCCTTCCACGCAGCACTGGGCTCACAGTGCCCCTGTCCTGACCACAGCCAGGGACAAGTCACCCACCTCCACGGCCAAGCAACCCTTTAAACACATCCCGTGGTGGGTGAGGACAGGCACAGAAAAGCGCTGACAGCGGGGAGTGCTCGGCTTGCCAGTGGCCACCCCTGAGCAAACCATGTTGCTGGGGCAAGCAGCCACAGCTGCGGTGCCAAGCCTGCGGGACACAAAGCACGTGCAGATGAAGACATATGTGGGAAACACAACGATGCGCCCAGAGCCCGCACCGCGCAGGCACCCAGCATCAGACTCCCAGATCCGCTGCCTGCCTTGCCAGCAGCATGTGTCACGAAGGCACAAAGCTAATTTGAAAATTTAATTTTGCGATGACACGGTGCTGCTATGACTTCCAGGTACAGCATCCATCAAGCTCTGCAGTCTCTGCAGGAGATTCCTGAGCTGTTCACCAGGTGCCTGGACTCACCCAGCTGCAGAGGGCTGTCCTCACAGCTCAGCTGCTCGCTCGGTTTGCTGACCTCTCGGCTGCCAAACTCCAGCTTGTCTCAAGGATCTGTAAGTCGGTCCCAGCAAGCCTAGAGCTCTCCAAAATCACCCTCTTTGAAAGTGACACCACCAGCAGTTCCATGACAAGCTCCTTTTAAATCAGTCAAGCAAAGTGAAAGGTAAATAAAAGGGCTACATGTAAAATACTAACCGCATCTCTGAGCCAAAGTCCTGGGAACTGAACTCTTCGTGACCCTGCCTACAGGCCCTCAAGCAAAGCTCCTCCAATCGCTGTTTCCTCAAAATTTTTTTTTTTAAAAAAAAAAGCCTAATTGATGACATAGCAGTAAATGGAAAATGACCTAAAAACTGAACATCGTTTTTCACAGTGTGGAGCATGGCAGATGGGCAGCCTCGGTAAAACGTAATTCAGTGCAAACTGGAAATTCTTCATTAAGGTGCAGATGTGCAGAGAACTGAACGAAGGTGAGTTAGCACAAATGGGTGCTGTCAGTTGCAAAGGAGGTATTTGCAGAATCACTCAAGGACCTTTGGACAAATCTCATTTCATTTTTTCAGCAGTGATTTGGCAAAATAATACGCAAGTTCTGGTGAAATTTGCTGGTGACGTTATGTTGGAAGTACTCCCAGGACCAAGGAGATGAGGATATAATGCAGGATTTTGAAAAGTGAGCTAACAAGAACACAACAAAATTTATTTAGTACAAAGTGCAGAGATATGCACCCCAGAACTAATAGGCCTGATTCAGAAAATCTTGGGGAAATATGTACTGGTTTCCATGGGATTAGTATCACACCTTGGTGTCAAGAACATCTGCACTGGTCTGGGATTCCTGCCTGACACCACCAGAGCAGGAAGAATTCTGTGAGCACCACCTACACCTCACCTAGATCCTCACGCACAAACTACCACCTTGGGAAAAAAATAATTCAAGCTGCAACGGGTACAAACAGCAAATGTGATTTTCCATTCCTTCTAACTCTTGTAGCCTACCTGCCCACATCCTGCTGTCCTGAACTGCTACAGACCACCTGCAGAAACAGCACAAAATGGACGGACATGCTAAGTCACTTATTTTTTAACAGGAGTAACACTGAAATACCTACAGTCTTGATAGCCTCATTCAGGAAAGGACTACGTACTTCTCTTCCTTGAAATACAACGATGTGAGCAGCACTGAGGAAACCAAGCCGTGACACACCAGCTCCACCTCCACCACTGTCCAACACCCGCGTCTCAGCAAGCTCACAGCGAGGCCAGATCACAGAACCACAGAATTGTTGGGGCTGGAGGCACCCCCAGGTCCCCCTGGTCCCCGCCGTGCTCTAGCAGCCCCTGGAGCTGGTGCCCAGCCCCACGCCAGGTGCTGCTGGAGCTGTGCAGGGAGCAGCCCCCAGCCCCTCTCGGGGCAGCCTGGGCCAGGGCTCCGGCACCCGCCCAGCACGGACGTGCTGCTGGGGGTCAGGGGGAGCCTCCCGGGCTCCAGGCTGGGCCCTGGGCACCGCTGGGCAGAGCCCGGCTCCGGCCTCTCGGCACCTCCCTGCAGGTGCTGCCGGCCATGGCTGGGATCCCTCGGAGCCTCCCCTGCTCCAGGCTGAGCAGCCCCAGCTCTCCCGGCCTCTCCTCACAGCAGAGGGGCTCCAGGCCCTGCGGCATCTTCCTGGCCCCACACCGGGCTCTCCCCAGTGCGTCCAGGTCCCTCCTGGACCGGGGGCCCAGCACCGGACCCTGCACCCCAGGGGTGTCTGACCAGCATGGAGCAGAGGGACAGGGTCCCCTCCCTCCACGGGCTGGCAGTGCTCGGCCCCAGGCAGCCCGGGGCTCCCTCAGCCTTCCTTGCCCAGGGCCCGTTGCTGGCTCATGTCAGTATCTACCATGAAATCTGAAGGTGCAGACCTCTGACCTGGTCCCTGCTGTGTGGAGAGAGCTTCACTCTGTTCCTGTGCTGGAGCTATGTTCTGGCCCTGCACCATTAGTCACGGATGGGGTCATCATTTTTGCCTAAGCAGGAGACTGGGCCTCATCCTGTGGATAGAGCTTGGCCTCAGTTCTGTGCGCATTCATCATGCCTCAGCTGGATTATCCCAAAGTGCTATTTATCTGCGTGTGAAGTCACCACTAGCACTGGCTGATGCCATGGTGGCAGCTGTTTTTGGCCATTTCTGTAGCGAAGTCAGGAGGCTGGCTGGACACCCCATGTTAGCTCAGACCGCTGGTATGTTCTCCTGCCTCCAGAAACACAAACCCCTGATCCCCCGACACCCCCACCTAGAGACAAGGGCAGGCTCGGACGGTTGCCTGTGGCTCTGTTGATGGGAGGACCCGCAGGCTCTCCCACGTCAGCGCTGCTCTCCCGGGCTGACGTGATGAGTGACGCCTGGCTGCTGCGTGCAGGAAGCAGGGCTTGTCTGGGGGACCTGTGTGGTACAAAGCTAAAGCAGCACGAGCAGGGCAGCAGCTGGGGAAGTTCCCCTTGCTCTACGGCAAAGTACAGCACAGGCCTTGGCCCTGCTCTGGCACAGGGAGAGGGATGCCTCCTCCACACACCACAAGAGGCTGCTCTGCGGCAGAGGCTGCAGGCCATAAGGTATGAGATGGTGATGGAGGTGTCCCAGGGAGGTCACCCTGACGCTGAGCAAACCTCACTTTCGCACTGCAATAGGCTAATAACACCCACAGCACACCAGAGTAGTGCTAGGAGCTATCTGCCAAACCCTGTCCGAAAGACCCAACCGTTACCACTTCCCATCAAACAAAACTTTAAGGTACTTGTTGCCAAGTGACCATCATTTATCCTCCCTAATAGCTAGAATTACTGACAGTCACACATGTGTAATGGCTCTCCGGCATTCTGGTGGCGGCCGCGGCCAGAGCGCGTCCCAGAGCCTCCCCAGAAGCCACGTGCGTGGTACAGCCGCGGCAGCTCTGGACCCCAGCTCCCAAGCAGCGGGCTGGATGGATACCCACCTCCAGCTGGTGGGAACCTCCTCAGTTCCTAGAGACCAACTGGTTCTTGAGGGGAAGCAAGAGCCAATGAGCCTAGTTAGGCTGCCTGCCCGTGAAATCCCTGCTGGTAAGGACATAATTCACCACTTCCCATCAATGGGCGGTCAGCTGCCACGCACGCAGGAATGCAGCTATCCTGGGAGCACCCCTTGGCTGCCTTTCTCAGCCCTCCAGTGCACATCCAGGGCCAGAAGCATCAGGTTGGTTTTGTGAACCACACACTACATGCTGCTTTGCTGGGCATACTCAGTTCCTTCCTCGTGAACTGTTCCTGCCAGTAACAAGACTGAAACACACCAAAATACAGACGCGTCATCTGACAACAGCAAGTTCTTCTTGGGAGGTGGCCACAACGGCAAGCAAGCACCTAGACAGCCCCACAAGCCTGGTGGGACATGATCTGGGATGACAGATGTCCTTCCCAGTTCTGCCAACAGCAAACGTCTGTGTGCAATCACTGATCCAAACTGCCGGCAACTGAGGTTTCCCAGCCCTGCTTCTTCACAAGGCCATCAGGATCTGCCAGCTTGCACACAGTGGGAGCCACTGCCTTTCACTGGGCCTCACAGATGCTCTGACACAAGCGTAATCTCCCTCTTTTCTTAGCGAAGTCTTTGGAGAGCACATTTTTGGACATATGCGTGTGGTAAGTAGTTATGTAACAGCCAGCTCCGACCAGCGCTGCCCTGCGGTGGGACCAGCCGCCAGGAGAAACAGCTCTGCACAGCCCGGACCCCTCTGTGAGGACCTCACAGGCATGTGAGATCAGCCACGGCACCCCACACCGACACACGAAACTCATCTTGGGTTCAGATGGTGGCTGACTCCACGTGGAGTCAGCAGCAAACCGGAGAAGCCTGCAAGCAGGCATTAGTTGTGGCTGCTCCCCAAGCCCCTCAGACCCCAGGAGCATCAGCAGGGGAATGTGGGCAGCTGCAGCAGCTCAGTCCTGCACCAGCCTGCGCCCTGCCCACACCAAGTGCCCAGCCGCAGCACGCAGAGCCTGCGGGAGCACGCCTGGACTCACCAGGTACACGAGGGCACCCAGTGAACCCAGGTACACGAGGGCTCCCGGTGAACCCAG
>NC_048894.1:263329-278329 GCF_011077185.1 Oxyura jamaicensis
CCCAGGTACACGAGGGCTCCCAGTAAACCCAGGTACACGAGGGCTCCCGGTGAACCCAGCCTGGGCAGCAACCGCACAGCACTGGGCAGTGCGGTCAGGAACAGCCAGGAGCAGACCTCGGCTGCCTCATCTTTTCTGCGTAGCGTAAAATTGCATCATGAGTCTTCCATTAATTTACTCCTACAACATATCTTTTAGAAAATCTTCTCATCTTGATTATGATATTGTCAGTGACAGAGAAATCACAGTAACTCTTGATAAGTTGTTCCGATGGTTAATTACTCACACCGTTAAAATTTGCACCTTATTTCTAGTCTGAATCGTCTTGCTTCAGCTATCAGTCATTGGATCTTGGTATATTTTTATCTAATAAAGAGCTCTCTATTATCAAATTTTTGTTTCTATATAGGTACTTACAAACAGTGTTAAAATAATCTCTTAACCTTTTCACTGATAAACCAAGCAAATAGAGCTCCTTGTTTTTTTCATTACAAGGTGCATTTTGCAAGCGTTTCATTGTTTTTACAGGTATTCTAAGCCTTTTCCAACCTATTGGTTTCAACCTCGTACTGTGAACACCCGAAGTCCATGAACTTTAGCCCTCTAGAAGACCTCCCAGTCCCAAAACATACAGTCACAATAAACATCTGAGAAAGACCTTGACCAGATTTTCTAAAATTCCTGAATTAAATAATTCACACTTGCTGATTCAAACATGTCTAAATCTCCTACCTGCTGTTTAATTTGCTTCCTAATTACAGTTGGAATATGAAGAATTCATCATTCTGTGATAAGATACATCATCTTGCCTCTTCCCACATACCAAACAGAAGTGTTTACTGAATGTGTTTTTTTTCTTTATTACACGTTCTATTATCTCCATATAGTAATGAACCAACACTGTTTTTAGGATTCATTAGTTCCTAATAAACTTGAAAAAAAAACTTTTCACTGTTTTTAACTCTGCTGGTTACTTTTCTTGTAACCCCTTGCACAACCACCATGGTGTGCGCTCCTGCAATCAGCAAAGAAGGGGGAAGGTGAGCTGAGGGAAGAGTTCCAAACACTAAATCCATCACTTAAATTCATATGTTATTTAAGGTCTCCATGGAACATGCAAAAGATGAAGATTAAGAAGCTGGTAAGGCATGAACAGCGACTATTCTCATGATGCATGAGCTAAAAAATACCACAGCAGCCATCGCAATACTGAGGACAGGGCAGCCACTTCGGCAGAGGCCCACCAAGCACAGAGAGCGCCAAGTCCAAACACATCTGGCAGGGGAGAAGGAGGGGCTGCTGCATTGCCGTGCTGCACCTCTGAGAGCAGAACAGGACAAAGCACAAGGACACAGGAGCTGCTTCGAGCTCAACACTGGGATCTATGCTGGAGGTGGAACCAAAATGCAGGGTTTACCTTTTTTGCAGCTAAAATGGCTATGGGAGAGAAGGAAAGCAAGCTTTCCCTCTGGGAGAAAAGCAGCAAAGACGACAAACTCAGGCAAAAGTCCCCACTCCAAGAAGCTCCTAGATGTGGTATGCAGTGTCAGCTTCCCCATCAGCTGGGGCACTGATACCCCCATGGAGAAACAGGGCGGAGAGCTGCACACAGCTGTGGGTTTGTGGTGTTCTTATCTCGGTGGTGACTTTGTTCCTCTGTTCTTAATGAAGAGCCCGGTTTGCCAAATGTATCTAACCTCTTCCCTAAATCCAGCTGCTGCTAAATGTAGTCCGGGGAGCTGGCCGGCACAAGGTACACAACTTCTCTGCAAGCAATGAACCCAAATAAAATGGTGAAACAAACCTTTTGTGTGTCTGTAACCGGAGCAAGTCTGGGAACGTCAGGAGCTGGAATGCTTCCCACAAAGCCAAAAGGGTCACTTTGAGGGCTGCTCATAATTAATCACTTGTGGCGGATGTTAGTCTGCAGAGCTCTGGCAAAGGGCTAAATGGCAGGAAAGCCTCTACCCATGGTTCCAGCTGGCCATGCAGGACCACACTTGTGTTATCAATTATCTGCCTACTGCAGCTTCCAACTTCTACTCAGTGCCTATTGATTATTATACGGATACTTTTATTGCTTTTTATATACATGCATATACAGATACGCAGATGTATGAAATATTTTAGCACGATACAGCTTGTTCCCTTACACGTGCTTTTGTTCCTGTGCATTCTGTCACTATCTAGACAGAGGGAGAGTGAATAGTTCACATCTCCTCTTAACCTAGATTAATATGATTTTAAGCAGTGCAACCTTTCTTAACTTTTTGGTAAGTGTAAAATGTTCTTTTAAAACTCCTAATTATGCTCCACATTTTTTCTGTTTAAGTTCTTTCTCCCAAATGATCTGGCTCATAATTGCTTTCAGGGTTGTGAAATTGGCTCAGATATATGTTTTTGCGTGCATGCATGTATCGCTGTGTGTCTGCGAGTTCAATACCCTTTACGTCTGATTGGAATTCTACTCTGCCTGAACACAGTACAACAAAGCCAAGGGTTACATGAACCGAAGTCACTACTGATTTTAGTTTTGTGATTTGTTCTCTCTGCCTGCTTAGCTAAGGGTAACTACAGCATTTTCCACAGGGGCTGCACTGTTTCTTTGAATCTGCGGGATTCAGAAAAGCTGAGGAGACTCCAATGTCTCTTGCCCAAGTCCTCCAGTGAGTATCACCATGATAATGTGATTTACTCTCCAACACGTTTTAGTGAAATACTTCAGAAACTGTTTCTGAAACAAACAAACCGAAGAGCTGGGAATGAGAAACGGGGAGTGGATGATGAAAAAACCTTGCTTGTTTTGGTTCTCTCTTGTGGTCTGTTCATATGACCAGAGGTGTCACTCATTCTCTGTGGAAACCTGAAATCATAAGCTAGAGAACGTATGTGCAAGTAACACTGCTTGAAATACAAGAAATGCTGTGCAGCTGAGAAGTCCAAAAGAGATCACCATGGCTGGGGTGGGAGGCTGACAGTAACGACGAGTTGCAATGCTGCAAATCACCATTTGCATTTACAGTCAGCAGCAGCAAGCCGAGTCTGAAATAAAATTCTAAGGAAGGAAGCAAACCCCAAACTCTCTGGGTTTGCTGCAGAAGCGTGGACCTGGACAAGTGTTGCTGTGAACGATGAAAAACCATCCCGAAACATGTGCACACAGCTCACGAATGCTAGCAGCTGGAAAGGCCATGTCAGCTTAAGCTAGGATTGCATTTTATTTTCTTACATAACTTCCACGTCTAAAGCTGTTTGCTCATAACACGTTTCACACACTCCTGCTTGTTTTGCCCACTGAGGCTGCCTAACACACAGTAACATCATGAGCCGGCATGGACAGCATCACCAGAGACCATGAAGCCTCTTGAAGTGCTGCACAGGTCCCCAGGACCTGTGGCCAAAGACTTCTCCCCACTGGACTGCATAGAGCAAAGAGCATGGATACACCCTGTGGCTCCAGGCAGAGCCTCAACAACAGGACTCATTCATACGAAAAACTCTGAGCACTCCCAGGTGACAGCCCCTCTGCCACCAGCAACGGGTTTTGCACTGCCCTGCGGGGCACCTCCCTGCCCAGCAGCACAGCAAAGACCCCAGACACCAACGCTGTGTGCCCGCGGTGCGGGGCAGAGGAGGAGAGGACTGGAAGGGGGTCTCAAGCAGGAGGGTGGCCTGTCCTCAAGAAGGACCCTCTTCTTTGCAGCACAAGCGGGGCCTGTGTGGAAGAAAAAGAACACTGGAAGAGGAAAAGGTCCTCAGTCCTCTTTGGAAAATACCAGCTACCCTGTTACCCCAGCCGTCCTTGGCAACACTGGGCAAGTTATTTATACTGAGATTTTCACAGGTGGCTACTAATTATGCTCTCTTCATTTTTCCAGGTGCCCTGTGCAAGACACCCACAGCCAGATGTTCAGAAATGCAGAATGCTCATTGCTGCAACTGCAGCCGACGGGTCTGGCTCGCTTCCCCTGTGCGACGGAGCCGTGTGCCCATCTGGCTTCCCTCAGCACTTCCACCGCCCCTGGGCAGGGCTCTGATCATCGGTGTTTTGTTTGCCCTCTGCTTTTCTCTTCCCTGTTCCTCTCCTCCTCACTTTCTCTGAGGCCTTCTTCCCTGCTCAGCCTCGCAATGCACGGCTCCTTTAGTGTTCTAGCAAGTAATAAGTGTATCAAGTCCCAGTAATTATCTCTAATTAGGGTTAGTGATTATACTGTTGGGCTGGAGAAAATCTATCTCTGGTTTCACGTCAGGGAGGGCAGAGCTGAGGTGGGGGGAGCAGGCGCTGGCAGCTCCCCCCGCGCTCCCACTCCCCCGGCTGCCAGGCCCTGCTCGTGCCCCCGGGGAGGCCGCTGGGCGCAGTCTCTCTCCTCCGCTGGCTGGGATGAGGGGCGCACAGCCCCCCCGGCCCCCCGACGTGCCGCAGAGCCGGGTCGTGGTGGTGTGGCGGGGCTGGATGCCCCCAGCACCAGCGGCCACCTCCGCAGCACAGGGCTGCTCTCGCGGGTCCTTCCTGGGGGGACGGCGGAGCTCGTGCGCTGCCAGTGCCAGCAGCACGATGTGCTGGCGCTGCAGAGGCTGCCCCCCGGGTGGGCAGCACGGAGCACAGATCCAGAAGGTGCTACACCTCCTCTGAGCACGGGTGATGGATGGCAGCCCACCCAGTGATGCTCCACGGCCTGAGCACGCCTGCCCTGCCCGCTCCTGGGGGACACGGCTGCTGGCTGCGTGCGAGTCACACCATGGCCAGGGCCTGAAGCTCGTTTGTGGTGAGCGGTGGACCCGACTGGTGCTGCAGTGCACCACTTGGGGACTGAGAAGCCTGGCCTTGTGGCAGGGCCTCCTGCAGCTGCTGAGGGGCCTGTGTGAGTGTAAGAAACGGGTGAGTTACTACTCACCTCGGGCTGACGAGGCAGGTGGCTGTGCAAATGGGCCTGACCACCCATCCCTGCACAGATGCCGAGAGGTGGGCTGTTGGATTGCAGAATGAAAAAGGAGAAAGGCTGGGTATGCTAGAAGACAGCTGTGGATGAGGGTGAAAACTGGCAGAGGAATATCCAGAGGAGTCTGTCACACATCAAAGAAGTGGCCTTTTGAGAAAGCTCACAGCGAGGAGGGTCTGTGATGCCCAGCCCGAATGCAGCGAGCTGTGTTGTAAGCTCCCGAGCAGCAAGGCCCCGGGTGTGCACAGAACAGAGCGACACGGGAGCAGCTTGCTACAAGACAGGCAAAGATGGAAGGGGTCTGGACAGAAACCTCTGCAACTGGCAGGTCAAAATCGAGAACAGCAGCCAGTTTTCCAGAAAATAAAGCCCAAAGCAAGAAGGTGCTGCCCTTCTCCCCATGCATGTAGAGAACCCTGGGCACGCACCAAGCAGGAGCTGAAACCTCACTTTGACGATAAGGCGACAGCTTTTATGGCTCCGAGAAATGGTGGCAGTGGGCAGCTCCGCTCCCAGGCACAATGCCAGGCCCACTGGCTCCACAGACAAGCCATGCTCTGAGGAAAGGAGCGTGACATCTTTATGGAAACTGAGAGCTGAAGCTCCTGAACACACCAAAGACAGTTGGGTAATCGGCTCTCTGAGAACGGCAACATCTTTGCAAATGTCTGCAGAGACCAGAAAGGCTGGAAAATGGTACAACAGCAATAGTTTTTCTGTATGACTGAATAGGCTACCAGTATTTTCACCTAATAGTTCATGTGCAGATAAAATGGTCTTCACGTGTAATGAGGATGGACCCCGGAGAACACAGGTTGGCAGGCAAGGAGCTGCTGTGGGCTGGTTACAAACTGGGTTTTCAAAACGGATTTCATCTGAGCGGCTCCTTGCTGCTCTGCCTCAGATACACCCCCACCTCTCCTCTCCTGGCTGGTGCAAGAACAATCCAATTTGCACAACTCGGTAACAACTTTGCATATTCATGCAGAGTCCAGGATAACTCAGCTGAGAAGCTCAGTGTGCCTTTCCACTTTACAACCAACAGATCAGCAGTCTCAGCTGATGTACCACAGCATGCCCCAATTCAGACCTGCAGTGCTGGTGTACACCTTCACCATTTCAGATAAACCTCAAACACCTCTGCTTATCTGACTTCATCACTAGCAGAAAGCATTTCCTTCCTCCCACCAGGACAGAGTTAGTCTGGAAAAAACATCCAGCTGCCTACATACGGGCTAGAATGAGTCAGCTGACTGTCTGAAGGGAGACGAAACCACGCTAAACCCTGAGGATGAGGTATGTTGCAGTACCATAAATACTGCTGCCACCATGACGTGGCACATCGTGGTAACAGCCTGTGGCAGTGGCCTTGCTCAGCAATTTCAGAAGCACAGCCACGCACCATCCTTCACCACGGGGGTGCAGGGCAGGGCACAGGAGCACGCTGCAGTGCCAGTGCTGCAGTGCCCCTCTGCGAAGCAGCACCGCTCTGCGCGACCATCCCAGATCTGCGGATGGAAGAACTGAGAGACAGAAGCAGCCCGCCAGCCATGTGGGAATCCCCAGCCAAACCAAAGGAACAACCAGGGTCACTGCTGCAAGGGGGCCATGGAGCCTGGCAGCCGGCGAGGCGGCCGACACACGGCCAGCCCAGAGCCAGGGCTGGCAGCGGCTGGCTGCTCTGCCCAGCATCTACCTGCACGTCCAGGGCACGTGCCGCTGGGTGAGAGCTGGGGACAGGCCGGAGTTCGCGGTCTCTGTAAAACACACAGAAAATGTATGATGTATGATGTATGGAATACTGTTAGCCACCACGGACGTTACAGGTACCGGTGAATCCCTTCAGCAGGAAGGGGCCCCTCGTCCAGAAATCAGCGGATTCCCACTGGTGGCTGCGCACGGACAGACAGCAACAGTACCTCACCCGCGGGCGCAGCTCCTGCAGCAGCGAGGCTGACCCCGCTGGGGAGGCAGGCAGCTGGCACCCTGCAGTGGGAGATTCCCTGCCTTCCCAGTACGCCCAGGTGAGCGTTTGCAAAGGGCAGGAAGGGGGCACTGGATCAGGGCCACTCTGCCATTCCTGCTCCGCCAGGAGCTCTGGGAGCGATGGCCTCGGAGCCGTGTCGGCATCTAGCCCAGGCCAGGGCAGCTCCCACGGTGCAGGTGGCTGAGCAGTCTCTGAGCACGTGACATGGATGCCTTCCAGATGAAACAAAACGAGAATACATGCTGTGGGACACACGCTGCCCCGGGCATGCTCCAGTCACTGCGGGGTGCCCATTCCCCCAGCCCCACCGGGTAGGAGGGCAGCAGCAAGGCAGCAACGGGTGCAGTGCAGCCAGCACGCCTTCACCCACCGCTGCGGCGCAGACCCTGCCCCCTGGTCCACAGCGCCATGTGGTGGTGCTGGCCAACTGCCCTGCTCGGGGACCTCCTTGCCCAGGCCCCACTGCAGCCGCTCCTGTCTGCAGGACCTCTGGAAAACCTCCTCCAGGACCAAGGTGCCCAGAAGAACAATGCGGAAGGCAGCAGGGAAAGCGGGGGCAACCCAAGGTTACGGAGCTGAATGTTTCCTTTGGGGACCGGGGATCTGATCCATGCACCGCTGCAAAATTCCCAGTGCTACTGTTCAAGTCACTTATACCAACGCTTGTCAAAAACAGCCACTAATAATGTGTTCCTCCTGTTCTGAGTGCCCAGGTGGGGACTCTGATAAACAGGAGCTCAGTGCTCAAAGCTCCACTCTGAAGGCTGAAAAAAGACTACGTTCCTGGGGACAGAACAGCAGCTCTTCGGCTCTAAACCTGGGGCACACAGCGGATGCTTTTGAGAATTTTGGATTTGTCTTCTCTTTGCCTCAGTTCCCTTTCTTCAGGAAAAAAAAAATAGCTGAGAGATCAGAGTTACAACATTTGGAAACGTGAAATCCATCGTAACTCTACCATACGCTTAGAAAATACAACCTCGAGCTGATCCAGCCTATGTCAGTCCTTTGGTCTTCCACCAGCTGCAAGAACCAGGCATCAGGGTTCGTAGGTCCTGTCCTGCCTCACCTAGTCCTTCGAGTTCCTGCTGGATTCCTCCTCTCCCTGTCAAGTCCAGGCAATTTCTAGCTTCTATTCAATGCGCAGCATTAAATGCGGTGGCTCCAACTTCACATTTTGGATGCGTCCTCCTCCTTCAGGCAGCCAGATAAACATTCGTAAGGCGTTACCATCTGAATGCCATAGTGAATTTATAATATTTATAATATAAATATGAATTTCTAGTATTTTATACATGATTCATGATGAAATGTATTAATTACAGATAAATTCTACTAAATCTCTGATCTGTGCTTCATCCCCAGACTACAAACAACCCTTTAGCCCATTACAGGGAGGAACAAAGGTCCCACGGAGAAGTGCGGAGACAAGGAGAGGCAGGCACACACTGTAAGAAAGTGTTTGTGGAATGTTTTCAAGGGCCCCACAAAAGCCATTCCTGTGTACCGTGCAGGGAACAGCCCAGCTACAGGATCCTGGGCAGTAAGCTTGAAGACACCAGACTTTGACTTGGCTTTCCCTGCCAGGAATGCCCCCTATTTCTCCTAGGAAATACCCAAGTGCCCTTTCTTTTGTGTGAGATTACCAGCCCTGCTCTGATCTGGAAGAGTGCGTTGTGCAGCCACCAGCAGGAGAAAGGCACAAGACAACCCCACCAGCCTCCTGTCTGCCATGACCTGCGCCACCCTGCTCTCTGCTGCCTCTTCTTCCCTCAATGTCATTGTCCCCCACGGCGAGCAGCGGTATGCCAGGGAAACAGGTTTTCCCTTTTCTTTGTTAATTCTTCCCTCATTACATTTGAAATTCCACAATCAGTGTGCACTGTAATTGTCGAATTTGATGCTAATGATTAATGAATTAAACATGGATCCATCAATTAGTCCTCAGAGAATAATTCTGCATAAAGCAGCGGATAATGTAATTACAGTAACAAAGATAATGAGATGTTAACATCGACGGAGCCCGACGTGACATGATCACAGCAGGCTCAGCAACCCCGGCCTGGGGGAGCCAATCCCTCACTCTGCAGAGGCAGAGCATCAGGGGGCCCTGTGCCGCGATGCTCCCCCGCTCCCGCGGCCAGCCGGGCGCTGGCGAGGCACTCTCCTCCTGCTCGCCCCGCGCCAGCGTGTTCCCCGGCTCTTGGCTCTGGAAGGGTCAGGGACACGTGCTGCTGGCCACCAGCACAAGCCCAGCAGAAGTCCTGCGGCCGTGTGGAAGCCCGGCTCCGGCTCCTGGCACAGCCCGGCTCCCACACGCTCCTGCGCAAGCTCCCTTTGCCCGGCCAGCCCCCAGGGGACAGGCACATGCTCATGGTGGGCTCACGGTGGGCTCACGGTGGGCTCATGGTGGGCTCGGCTGCATGTGCCTGAGCAGCCCGGCTGGGTCCGGCATGGGGAGCTGAGAGCTGATGGAGATACTTGTAACTCAGCCAGAGGCCTGATGGGTCCTCATCACTGCAGGGCAAACGAGGACGTGGGGCACGATCGTGCACCCCAAGCAGAGCCTCCACACCACAGACAAGGCTAAAATGCTTTCCCTTGGCTACAGAACCAATACTACAGGAGGAGGGGGAGGAGGAGGAGGAAAATGAACAGGAGGAGGAGGAGGAGGAGAAGGAGGAGGAGGTCTCTCGCAGCCTGCCCTGAGGTACTCGACAAATCACGTGGGCCACTCTTCAGAGCGAAGAGCACTAAGTGGCATCAGCCCCTTCCAGCTCTCCCCCCATACAGAAGGCTCGCGCCCCGGCACTGAGGCAGGCTTGGCACATTCAGCTTTCTGCTGGCCCTCCCCGAGGCACAGGCGTGATCCCTGCTCTCCCACGCTGGCAGCAAACCCCGTGGGAGGCTCCTGGGGAGCCCGGCACACAGCCACCGCAGCGCAGGACCAGGCAGAGCCGTCCCATCCACCCCCCTCCCCAACACCCTGCTCTGGCTCACGCATGCTTTCTTCGGTCTCATCTCCAAGCCACCTCGCCCAGAACATCTCACTGGGGACTGCTGCATGTGCGCAGCATTTCTGGCTGAGGCAGAGCATCCACACTGCTTCTGCCTGCGAGATTAGGCAGCCTTGTGCTGTCAGAAGCTGCCTCCACGTAGCTGCTCACAATGACCTCAGCAATCTGCTGGTTTTTCCCTACATTTCAACTGCTAATTTGGAAGCAAATCCCAGCGTCCAGCTGACCGGCATCCTTTTACATCGCCCAGCTCCAGTGAGGTGCCAAGGAATAGGCTCATGTGCTCTGGTGCCCACGTTAAGCATGTACAGAAGCCTGTGCACCACTGCACGTACCACGTTCTCAAGCACTAGCCTTCGTGCGCTTTTCCCTCTGTGTTGTCTGGGTTTGGAGTAGGTCCCTACAAACCTCTGCAAAGCAACAGCTCAGGGCTGCAGCTGTGCTGGAACCAGCCTCTCATGATGCTTGACCTTGTCTCCTTATTTTTCTTGTGCTGCCATCTCTCCCTCCCCACTAAAAAATACTTTTTCATCTAGTCTAAAGAAGAGCTGCCTTCATTCTTCAAGCCAGAAACAAGTGAATAAGATACAGACAGGGTAAAAATGCAGAAAGGGTGAGCTTGCCGAACTACAGAGAAGATACATCTGGGGATCCCTGAAGAAGAGTGGAAGAGAAGCAATGTTCCACTGTGAAGAGGATCTGCGAGGCTCTGAAGGAGACACCTGAGCCTGCACTGCCACGTGTGCAACAAACAGGCTCCGCACCCAGCCGATTCATACCCAGAGGGCAGCATTCCCAGCCTGTCGGTGAGATCTGCGCACTCTGCTCGTCCCCTCTCCAACCCAGACACCGCCGGGTTTGCAGGCTGCGGGCGGCGCTGCGAGTGCTGCTCGTGCAGGGGCGCCCGTGTCCACGCGCGGCTGCGTGCCAGGAGCCCACGGGGGGAGCACGGCTGAGCACCGGCTGCGGTCAGGGGGAGCTGCCCCTGCTTGGCTCATCCCAAGCCTACCCCAGTCCGGCAACCCAGAATAAAAGAGGAGTTTAAATCCCTGGGGCACAGCCAGCACTGCTTCACCCGACCGAGCAGTAATTGCCAAGAACCCTTTCCCAATTTCCTCCAAAGACCAGCACCCTCTTGTGCCTTTCCTTTCAGACTTCAGCAGTCTCCACAGTTCTCACCACTTGTGAGGAACTTCTACGAGCAGTTCAAATGAAGCCTTTTTAGGACACGTCCGACCCAGAAACCCAGACGCAGGGATGCTCTGACTAACCTAGGTGCTTCTGGCGGTCTCATTTCTATTTGTAGAAAATGAGCTAAGTAGGTGGATTCTTCAAAGTCTCTGTGAGGCTTTGACACGAACAGGATAAATATACGTGCCTTTTTCATGCAGCTTGGTTTGCAGCATGAGCAGGACTACTGCTGCCATTGCTTCTCCTGGCACCCAGTGCTGTAGCACTCGGTGTGGGGAATGAGAGCACCGCAACGCCTCTTTTGTGCTCGGGGTGCCCATCCCAGCTGCCAAACAACACTGCGAAAGGAAAAACGAGCAGGAGATGGAGTCACTGGTAAGAGAGGGAGGCAGGAAGGAATGGCTGGAAGCTGGAAAAGCACACAGAGGAGGACAGCACAGGCAGAAAAGAGGTCAGGAAAAAAGGAGCAATACCCACTGGCTTGGTAACAGATGCCTCGTTCCTACATCCCATGCCCTACCTGTTGAGGACACAGCCAAGCATCTTGCCGGCAAACAGTGAGGCCCTCCTTCTGCCAGGGTCACAGCATTCAGCTGACCCAGACCTGCACTGGATCAAGTGGCATAAATCCACTGGAGAGACATGTTAAGCCCGTAAGGTCTGCTTTTCAGAAAAAGATTTGTTTTTTAACTGTATCACAAAACGCATAAAAAAATGTATCTTTTAATATGAAGCTAAGACACGGAAAGTTGGACAATGCAGAGGAGTTTTGGCATGAGCCACGCGATGCACATCCCAATGCACCTAAGGAAGCGACTTGTTCCACAGGACTTGCTCCTGCCCCACTTCATGTGGGGTACCGATAGGCACCCCATCGGCACCTAACAGCATGGGCGGCCTCCTGCTTTAGGTGCGTTTGGAAGGGAGCCGAGTGGTGCCTGCCAGAGGGACACCAGCACTGGCCACCTTCAGGCAGATCCCTCAGTCCTCACCAGGAACCAGCCTGGCTCTCCTCACGCCTCACACCCACAGGTCTCCCCTGGGTGCCAGTGCTCCCCGTTTTGACTCGCCACCTCCAGACACGCAACAAAGACGCTCGGTTTCCCAACCTAGATCATCGTGCCCCAACAATGAGGAATGCTTAACTGTTAAGTAAAAGATTCACGGAGTGATACTAAACATCTGACTTTTCACTCCAAGTCCAGAAAGAAATTGCCACAAAGGGTAAAAGCACGTAACACAGCCAGCATCAACCAGCAAGATCACGTTGTGTCTGTGCACACAACCTCTCCCTCCACCAGGGAGCTAACTGATCCAGACCCTGTCGCCAGCACAGAAGCTGACAGCCAGCCTCATCTCCCTGTGGTGTGCTTCTCCACATAACCTCAGGCTGTCCATGGTGTCACTCTCCTTCTACCAAGGCCTGACTATGCTCCCGTTTCATGCCTGTGCAACCCTAACAGCATATTGAGGAACTGGCCCCTTTGCTACTCAAGGCGCTTACTGGGCTGTTTTTGTGTTAAGAGTAACGTTTTACAAATCATAAGAAACATTTACTCTCTCTATCTGCTCATCGCTGATACCGTTAGCATATTCTCAGCCTTCATGCACATCAGTCACAATCTATTCTCATCTGGGTGACGAGATGTTCTGCTCAGAGACACGCATGAGGGAAGTTCTCCCCCTCTTCCTCCCTCCTCCTCTCTCCCTCCCTCTCCCTGTGCACTTGCAGCTTTAGAGGAACCCAGTGCCACGTGCCCTTTCTTCCCCTCGTGTCTCCCAGGATAAGGCCACTGGGCTTCCTGGAGGAGGGCGCATGGTGTAGGACACTTGATCGAGCGAGTCTGGTGATGATGACTACCGGGAGGTGGACCATGTACATACAACCCCCTCCCATCCCGAGCGCAGGAGGGGTGGCTCTAAGGCACAGATGATTTTGTCCCTGTCCCCAGCACATCTGTGCCACTGAAGGCATTCCTTCACAGCGGACCCAGGAGCCGCTAGGGCCTTTGTTTCCAGTCCTCCGCCAGCCTGGGTGCACAGCAGTGAGCTCGGGATGATCGCTCCCCCGGCACAGCCCCTGCCTGTGCCAGCCCTCCCCAGGGCACTGCCCTGACGGCAAGCCCCAGACAGGGCCCCAGTGACACGCACAGCACCGGGCACCAAAGGCCGGTCCCGAGGCCCAGTGGCACAGCGGAGCTGTTGCCCACACGCTGGCTCTCCCTCCCCGGGGCTGCGCCCAAGCTGCAGGCTGGAAGGTCCCAACCTGCTCCGCACCCCGGGTGCTCTCCAGGAGACTCCTTGCCACAGCCAGAGCCACGCCAGGAGCACCCACCAGCCCGGCAGCTGGCTTGGGCGAACCCTGATTGCAGAGGATTTCCCGAGTCTGACAAGTGCCCGGGCGCTTGCCAGACTCACGCTGCACGCTGTGCTGCCTGCCATGCCTGCAGCAGGCACGGGGCGCAAGCTGCAGAGGGGGGACGGCAGCCAGCCACGCTGCAGGACTGCCTGACCTGGACGGGCTCACTTGCTCAACCTTCCATGTGGTTCTAGTGCTGGTTACCTGCTCCTAGTTAGCTAGGAACCTGTAAACAGGTCCGACGCTGGGTCTCAGCTACTCTCCTGCCTCCGGTTTGTCTCTTTACCAATAACATTTCATACAGGAATTAAGGTTAAGAGGACGTTCTAGTCAGAAGTTGAAGCGGAAAAAAGAAGCACAGAAAAGCAGAGGCCGTCCTGCCAGGACAGCCCTGGAGACCCCAGAGTTCTCAGTAACCAACTTCCAAACCTTCGACCAAACCCACCAATATTCCAGGGCGCTGGCAGAAAACTGGAGATTTTGAGGTGCTCCAGCTGACCAAAACATGTAATAGAAGAGAAATGCTCGGTGGACCTCAGTAATAGCTCCGCTCCTAGTCCCACAGGCAGCAAAGGGGCACAGATCCTGCCAGTCTGAGGCGGGCAGGTTCTGATCCCAAATCCAGCAGCCTGCATTACACAGGGATATGAGCAAGTCACCTCAGAGAAGATTTCTACCATGTCACTTACCATGGTGACTGAATTGTGAGCCGCAGTAAGTCTTGGAGGCATGAGAGTAAGTTGAAAAATATTCTCAGAAAACGTCTTACCATTTGTGCACCAGGAGAAACGAAAACACAAAAAACGTTCTGACGGCTGCAGCCAACCTCCCAAAGCCAAGCCTCAAACAGTCTGATTAAGGTTGCTGTCTTAATGCCGGGTCCGTGCTGATGCACGCGTTCTGGGTAGCACAGTAGTGATGTTCTGCTCCGGGCCCAGAGAAAAGGCAGTGACCAGGGCATCCCGAAGTCATGGATTTTACATGAAGGAAGACCACCGTAGCTGTCCAGTGTGATCCCCTGCATGCATGCATGCAGCTACACACGCGAGCTGGATCAAAGCCTATCTTGTAGAAAGGTAACTAACCTGATTTTAAAGGCTTCAAGCAGTGCTAAGTCCACCAGCTCTCCAGATAAACCATTCCCATGTTTAATTACCCTCCCTGTAAGGGAATTACATCTCCTCTCAAGTTTAAATTGCTCTAACACCAGCCTCCAGCCACTGCATCTCCTCAAGCTTTGTCTTCTAGGCCGAAAGGCCCTGCACAGAGCTTCTTCTAGGCACTGGCTTTCCAAGCAGCAGGATCAGTAATCAAGTCACATCTCAGTCCGCTCTTGTGAGCCCAACAGGGCTGAGATGGCTGCTGAGAGCAGGATACAGGGTTACACGGACTTTGGGTTTGACATCACCAGAAGCTTCTCTGTGCTCTGTCTTTGAATTCTTCCCGCAGTTCTGATAACCTTCTGTAAGTACGAGCATCAGACAAAGCACCCCAGAAATACGTCTGAGC
>NC_048894.1:283329-330879 GCF_011077185.1 Oxyura jamaicensis
AGCACGCAGACCTCCTGTCCTCGCAGGAGTCAGAGCTGGGCAGCAAGCAGCTCTGCTTTCTGGGGCCCACAAGAAACGAGTCCCTGATGTAGGGAAACATACCGGGCATTACTTACTTTGGGGCAAGGTTCAGAGCTTTCAGTGAAATCCAGGGGAGGAGAGGCCCATCTTGTACCTTTCTTAGCAATGGGTTGTGGATCACCAGTTGCACCAGGTAGAAGCAAAACAGATTTTTGCTTGGGGCAACACGGTAATGAAATGAAACACTGAAGAAGCAAACTAAGGAAAGCAAGTGACATCAAACTAGATCACCCTCTGGGGAACAAATGGTGTAAAGAGCAGACAAACCTGGTGTGCAGCAGCATCAGCCGAGAGCAGTAAAACAACAGCCCAGAAATTACTCTGCCTCTACAGCGGATTTAAACAATGGCCTACGATGTCTCCGATGGAAACCTGATAAACCATGCACGTGTGTGAGCACGCACAGAGCGCTGACAGCAGCAGCAGTCATTCCCTCACAGTTTGGGTCTATAAAGACCAAAAAATGGGGTTGCAAAGTTAGGGAACTGCAGAACCACACAGTGTGGTAAAAGGAACAAAGACTAAATGGAAAAAAACAAATAAGCAAACAAACAAAACCCAAACAACTGTTTTCAAAGCTTTCCTGAATGAAGGAAAGGAGATGCAATGACTTTTTTTTTCCAGCATGAGGACCGTAGGGTCGGAAGGCTCAGTGTCACAAGCCCACGAACCAGAGATGCAGAAGGAAGCCCGTGAGGCTCAGGGCACTCAAACACTTACGTGTCTGAGGAGATCGGGGCCACACGAGGAGCCTGGGGCACTGAAGCAGCACAGGAGCTGCAACTCCCAGCTCTCTGCCCTTGAGCCCCTGTGCACGCTGCCCACCCCGCTCGGCCGCTCGGTGACCGAGCCCTGCCTCGCGCCTCCCGCGCAGCCCGGCTGCAGAGGGTGCTGTGGTCTCGGTGTCACAGGTGTGTCTGTCCGCGGCTCACTGTCTCAGCAGCAAACTGTGCTCAAGAGGGAATGGGGAAGAAGTCATTAGCCCCACAGTGGGGAGGCGACAGAGATGGATGGGGAGGCAGCTGTGTGCCTGAGCCAAGCAGTGAAGAGGATCAGAGATGCATCGAGTGACAGCTCAGCTCGGCAGGCTCTGCACAGGCACCTCATCTCCATTACCCAATACCTAGCAGCCAGGAAAATTATTCCACACCCAAATGGCACCATCAGATGTGGCTGCAAGGAGTTGTCTGCCTGCTCCTCACCCCGGATGCAGGGAGGCGGCAGCCTCTGCTTTAATGGACTGAGCAGGGGAAACACAGAAAAGAAAAATGCATTTACTGAGCATCATTCTGTGCAGAGCATGTTCCTATCGGTTTTTCCCACCCAGCCTGGCACAGCAGAGACAGCCTTCATGAAAGGGAAGGCTTCATTCTCCAGACTGATAAAAAACAACTCTGCTGTATAAGCCTGCCCTACTGGGGGCTCGTGTTGAACCTCCTGCTCAGGGTCAGCAGCTTTCATCGGCTGTCAAACCCTTTCCAAGCAACTCTGCAACTGTGGCATCTGCGAGAGGACCTGCAGCAGCAGCCACAGCACGAAGGAGAGCCTGCTCTGTCCCACCCTGCGTCTCAGACAGCTCCCGTGCAGTACTTACGTGCAGGCTGGGGTGGTAGGTGAGCACTCCGTTGTCACACAGCGTCACATACTTCTTCTTCCACTCTTTGTTGAGTGACTTGCCACTGCGTTTGAGGAGAATGCCCTAAAAGAGAAGCGTCAAGACTCTTAGACCTTGTTTCCTCTGGGTATCTCCCACTCAGCTCCAGAATCACCCCTTGGAGGAGACTGATCTTTGAAAAGACACAAAGACTGGGACTCAAGAAAACTTCTAGGTGGGTCTCCCAACAGCTTTTTCCCTGGGACTGGTAGGAAAAGGGCTACAGCCGCTCCCTCACCAACCCCAGCATGTATCCCCAGACAGCCCCAACGTTGAGATGAGGGTCTCCACGTGCCAGTACTGAACCCCAGGTCCTCTGAGGGATCTGTCACACACCCTCGTGTCCCAAATCACTCCCTCTGGACAACTCTTCTGATGCTGAAGAACAGTGACAAAACAAGGCAGAAGCTAGCCACCAGCTGATAATCCTTATCTGTTACCACAGTGCTCCTGGACCACTCATAAAAAGCACAGACGGATGGACAATGAAAGAATAACTTAGGACAGGCAAGGGAACAATGCTCCAGTACATGGGTCTCACAAGGGACAAATATTCCCCTGCCTGCTTGCAATTCTTCCTTAGAGGTGTCAAACAAATGGAGCTAGGGACACTTCTGAGGCAGAGCAGGTCCTGGGCAGCCGAGGTGTCTGTTCACCCCCTTCAGGAGGTTACACGAGACCAGTCCTGTGGTCTGCAGGCACGGCACACTCCTAGAGTCTGGAAATGGTCATGCTGAAATGACAAAAGCTCCCTCTTCCTACCAGCCCAACCCAGAACGAATATCCATGGATCTGAACCATCATTCAAAGTTGCAACCTCTTAACCTTTCCCCAGGGAGGTGGTCATGGCACCGAGCCCGCCGGAGTTCAGGTAGCGTTTGGACAATGCTCTCAGATATGATCTGTTTTTTTTATTTTTATATTTTTGGGTGGTCCTTTGGGGACCCAGGAGTTGGACTCAGTGACCCTTGTGGGTCCCTTCCAACTCGGATATTCTATGATTCCATGATTCTGTAACCTCCTCCCCGTCACAGCTCTGCCTCTAGCAGCAACTGACAATGTACCAGGTAGGACTGGAGGTGGGGAGGGAGACCGAAGACAGAGCAACAAGCCAGGCACAAGGGTGCCGGAGCATGGATCTAGGGGAGAACATCAAGTATTCTGCTGGCAGGGAGGAAAGGACAGCATGGGGACAAAAGTATGGATGAATAACAAGAGTCTGGGAAAAACACTGCATGTACCGACTGCCGGGCCTGGGCTCTCCGAAAGCACTGTCTGAGCAGACGTCAAGACTGGCTGTTCCTAACGTGGCAAAAATCTGGGCCCCAGGCCAGCACCTCCTCAAAAACCTGGACAGACTGTCTCTGTCCTGACAGCCTCGGCATATTTGGGGGCCTCATCCCACTGCCTAGAGACTGGGGCTGCTGCGCCTGCCCAATGGAAAAACACAACAAAAACAATGTGGGGTTTGGCACATGCTGGGGTAACAACGCTGCACAGACATGACCATGAAATCGGCGATAAATGATGCAGAAAAGGCAGAAGTGCTCCATGACCACTTATGCTCAGTACTTGGGAAGCAAACAGTGTGAAAAGGAAAAGCTTCCTACTCATACAAGGGGAAGCCAAAGCAGTGGTGAGAGCTGAACTGTTTTGGTGGCAGGATCTGATCCCTTGCCTTCAAGAGCTCCGAGAATTAGCCAAAGAGCTTGCTCAGCAGTGTTTAAAAGGTGCTGATTTTAACATGCCTTAAAACATAGAAGCAGTCCAAAAGCTCATGCCTTGCCAAGATCTGCAAGGGGAAAAGCAATGACCCTTATAATTATGGCCAGCCAGCCAGACGCTTACACTGGGCAAAACGGTCAAAAAGCCACCAAAAGAAGTGATCAGCAAAGAATGAGGGGACAGCAGTGTAAGTGATGCCCATCAACAGGGAAACAGGTCATCAGAGAAGTGTGGCACTACTTTCGGTAAGATCACAATATCTGATGGCAATGGTAGCCGTGTTGACACAGCATTATTTAGGATATCAACTGAGCAGCACATACATTGAAATCCAGCTGTACAAAAGCCATACAGCCATTAATGTATGGAGTAAAAACACTTTGGTCAAGTGAAAGGTCTCCAAATATCATCACAAATGAGAACACAAATAACCAGAAATGGCAAATCCATGTCCAGCATAAGTATTTGTACAGAGGTCCAACCAATCTGTGTTTGATTCATGCTATTTAGTCAATGTCTTCCCTAAATGAGCCCAAGGAAAGCACAAAAACAGAAAACTTAAAGGCAACATAGAAACTGCACAGAGTAAATCACTGGCGGTGACTGGTCATTAACGCAAATAGTTGTGTATCACTTGGCAAACCGGGCTCCTGAGAAGAGCGTGGATTCTAGCAGAACTCGTGCAAGGTCCTGCACCTAGGACCAGGCTGCCAGACCCCCTTGCAGGGTGGGCTCTCTTGGCTGGGAGTGCCATCGCGGAGCAGTTCCTGAGCTCCCAGTGTAACGCTGCTGCTGACAACGCAACCGAACTGGTGGAGCAGCAGAGTATCAGGTCAGATGGGGCAGACGACATTATCTCCAGCTGTGGCACTGTCGTAGTGAAACAGAGCTGAAGAGCATTTGGAGCTCACCTGCCCCCATCACCCCTCAAGGCAGGCTCAGGGGCACCCATGTCACTCCAACGTTTTCACGAGACCCGCCGGGGAAGCAGGCTGCCCTCCTGCAGGAGATCTGAGCCCGGAGCTTTCCTGCACCTCCCCGGCGGAATGGCAGCACAGGGCTTGTCCTGAGCGGCAAACACAAGGAGCAGCCCCCTGTTCTCTGCAGCAGCCTTTAACGTATCTGAAGGCTGCCATTAGGCTCCCTCCCTCCCTTCAGTTCTAGAGTCTGACCTGCCAAGAGGTACTACAAACCAAGAACTCCAGCTGCCTCTCTTTTCCTTCAGGTGCCTTCAACTTGATACACCTTGGCGCCACAGAACTACCTACTTCAACGTTTTCAGGCTGCTGCAATCGCTATCAAGCCCCCAAAATGTGTTGTCTGCAGAGAAGAGTTCAGTGGCAGTTAGTTCAGCTACAAATCTGGAACTTCGCAAATTGAAAACAAGCAAAACCAGACCTGGAAACAGAGAATCAAGCACTGACGGCCCATTTTTTTCAAGCCAGGAGGCACAAGAATCCAAAATTGGGAGCAACTACACAGTCTAAGTAAACATCTAATAAAATGGGGGGAGGGGAAGGGGCCCTTAAGGCCAAACATTTGCAAGAAACAGCAGAATCGAGGGATAGGGCTGTTAGACTTGTTCTCTGCTGCTGTATTAGAGATTAAGAGCCGGGGGACAGCAGCCGGGAGGATTCCAGTTTTTAATGGTGTTGCTGTGCTGGCTGCATCAAGGTCACCCACTCCGCCACCCACCTTCTCTGTGCACTTAGTCACACGACTAAAATGTGGGGTAGACCAGGAGTTGGACTCGATGATCCTTATGGGTCCGTTCCAACTCGGGATATTCTGTGATTCCCTTTTCTGATGGCAGAATGTGGAGGTTTGGCCCTGCAGCATCTGCAGAACTGTTTCTTCATGGAGGAGAACCCCCAGGACAGCTCAAAGAGAAGCAAGAAGTGGCGAGGAGGACAAAGCCTGGTGAAACGCAGGAGGATGTGCTGCGGGCCGGCACAACCCTGCGGCACACCTCACCCCCTCCACGCAGGTGCCCCGTGTGCCCTGGTGCACCTCCTGGCCATGTCTGCAGGCAGCCGGGACCCCCGCAGGGACCCCCCGCCGTGGCCACGTGCAGATGGCACACGCTGCTGCTCCGCAAGCTGCCCTGCTTCTCACAGGGAGGTGCAGGAGACGCAGCCCTTCCACAGGTTTCCTCCCCAGCGTGGAAGTCATGTGGGAAGGAAGAAGCTGCCGGAGATGAAAAGCGGGAGAGCCCACCTCTCTCCCTCTCCTCACTTTTCCTTCCTCTCCTGCATTTTGTTGGCCAGTACGACCGTCTCTCTGTTGTGTTTGGATTGTGGTGGAGCACAGTAAAAGCAGCAGCAGCAATATGCAGCGTAATGAAGCAGGGAGCAGCGATGGCCCCCAAAGGACTCGTTTACTCCACAAATCTCCCTTCCACTCACTTTTTGCTAAGAATTTTAACACCAAACTTAATTGTAAAGTCGCGTATTGATTGGAAAATGCAAATGGCAATTTAAATGTAATCTAAGCTCCCAGCATGATCCCAGCTCCCAAGGAGGAGGAGCCACCCGCCTTGGGCCCTGCTGGAGTGTGCGGCCCAAACTGAGCCGGGCCAGGGACCTGGGGCCCCCCAGGCTGGCTGTGCACTCAGTACAGCATTCCCAGAAAGAATCTGGTGCATGTGCAATTAGGAGCTCATTCCTAGTAACAAACAGCTGGGGAAGCTTAGTCTCCCGGCCTAATTAACCCAATTCTCAAAGACAAGCGTCCAGCGACAGAAAAGCTCTTCCAATCCTGCAAGACCTCCTGAACGTATAGCCAAAAGGACATCACCAGCCGAGGGGTCCTGAGCACGGTGCAGAGCTGCACACCAGCAAAGGCACTGGCTGACTCTGCTCAGGGGAAGGAGGTGCTACCCCAGGTGTAGAGGGGCCTCAACACGACGTGCCTCACCCGTCCCGTCGTGCATTGCCACCTTTCGTGGATGTGAGTGGGGGTGAGACAGAGCAGGCTGCCCAGGGGAGCTGTTCTCAGCTGTGCTGAAGGAGGTGGAGACGAGTGACAGCCAGCCACCACACCTCCGTGGCAGCATACGTCCTCCTAGAGCCCTTCCTCAGTCAAGCAAAGTCTCTGTTCTGCAACACCTAGCTTGGCCTCTCACTTTGTGGTCAGCCTTCCCAGCCATCAGCCTGGGAGCTGGGCAGAAACCCAGAGCTCTGAGCCCCAGACACGGTTGCTCGCAGTCCCTCGCACCGCGGTCCTCTTCCCGCAGAGCTCAGGAAGAGATCACTGGTCATAGTGACACGGCCTCAGGACACCCACCCCTTCTACTGCTCCACACCGTCCATCGACTTCAACTATCTTTCAGTAATTTAAGCATGCACCAGGCTTGTTCTTCCAAGCAGAGGAATTAAATCACTCCCTAGGTTACCTGCGGGTGGCTGCAGCACCCCAAGCACAGCATTTGTTGCCATTAGCCATGCAGTGCACATAGAATCATGGAGTGGTTTAGGTTGGAAGGGACCTACAAGATCACCTAATTCCAACCCCCTGCCACGGGCAGGGACACCTCCCACTAGATCAGGCTGCTCAAAGCCTCATCCCCTGCCACAACATGTAAATCTTACCGAAGTCCCTGATCTTCCACTGCCCTTCAAAGAGATGGCAAGCAATGAGACCTCCACAAGCTTCCAGGAAGGGCAGCTCCAGATCGGCGCAGAGCAATCGTCACCTGCCCTGAATCTGCGTGCTATGGAGCTGCGTCTCCCAGGTCTGTGCTCCTGTTCACACTGGTGATGCTAAGCCACCTCCCTCTCCTGGGGGGTTACTGGGAGGGGGCTGATGGCACAGCAGGGACGAAGCCCCGCAGCACTCTGACATTACTCCGTATGCACTGCGCTTTGTGTTCACACCAACCTCACCTCCCCTCAGCCTGTGTAAGGATATCGGCCCGTTTTCTCCTTCAGGAACAGTTCTGTACCTTCCTGAGATATTGCGGAACAACCATTTAATTCCAGCAGTGGGAGGCAGCAGTTTCCGAGTGCCAAGGCATCTCCAGAGACAGGTCACAGCCGTGCTCTGTGGCCTTCGCACTGCCGCAGGGGCAACGACTCCAGCATGGTGCAACACAATCCGCCAGAGCCCGGGAGAGCCATTGACATAAACCAGAGCCCACCTTTTTGACAGCCTAAACATTGCCTCCCCCAGCATCAGTGAAAGCTCCTGTAAAAGGACTGCCAGGATCTCCTCTGCTCCTGAACTGGGCAGGATCTGACGAGGGGACGCTTTGCTCCGGGCTCTGCCGGCGAGGTGCTGCTGTACAGACCGGCCACTTCACACGGGTCCTGAACAGGACGGGTTGTTTGGCACCTCCTTCTTGCAAAGCACAGGAGCGAAGCACATGCTTGTTTTCGCAGACCTAGGCTTTTGCCTGTCTCCACGTGTTCAACACAGTAATACCACTGCTCTGCCTACAGCAGGAGCGACTCCACAATGCCCCGGAGACGCTGCACACTCCAGCAGGACAGACAAGGCCAGGCCCAGTCAGCAACACACAGAGACACAGGAGCAGGTAAAGAGAGCATCTTGCCCTGCTGATTGAAAGGAAACCCTGGAAAAGGCAACCCAAAGGCCCAGAATCCTAATACCACGGAAATCCTTCCAGGATCAGACCGGGCCTCCTGCAGTCACCCAATTTTCCAGTCAGCGGTGTGATTTGGGGGAGCCGAGTCAGGTCTCACTCAAGGCTCCAGCTGCTGTGCTCAGCCTCCCCGTCCTCGCTGCACAACTTCTGCCACCGCCTCCCCCCCGTCACGCTGGGCTGACTCAAAATCAGAGCGCAGAGGCGCTGCCACCACCACCAGCTTGTGCCACGCTGACGCATGGCCAGAAGGCGTAACACCCAGCACGGAGACAGGGCTTGGACCGCGCTGCTCGTGACCCGCCAGCTCGGTGCGAGGTGCCGGAGCAGGCACGCGCATCGCCTCCAGCGCATGGCCCCTCCTGCAGGGCGAGCAGGGGCAGCCAGCCCTGCTGGGACCGGAGCAGAGCAGCGTGGCCAGAGGGGCAGGCTCCCTGCCCATGGAAGCAGTGGAAGGAGCAGGTAAGGGAGCTGTGATCCCTGCTCCAGCCAGGAGGTTAGAAAAAGGACCCACACCCCAGAGAGAGGAGGGGCATGACCCAGCACACACCAATGTGCCCACGCTCGGGCTGTGTGTGCCGTTGGCATGCTGGAAGCAGAGCCTCCCATGCGAGGCCCTGCAGCTCCTGCCCAGAGCCCGGCACTGCTCGCCCTGCCCCTGCTCCCGTCCTGCCCCCGGCTGCCCTCCAGCATGCTCCCCCTCCAACACAGCTCCCTTCCAGTGCTGCTGCCCTGTCCTGAGCGCTGCCGCAGTGGCTCTGACCCAATCCTGCCTTGCACAAACCTGCTGCAGTATCACCACGTGGCAACGCTTTGCTGGACTGCAAAAAGGCAGCAAGAGGGAGGAGCTCCAGTGGCGGCAACGTGTCCCTTCTGGGTACCCACTGCCCCATTCCTCAGTCACCCTGACCTTGCCGGGTCACACAATCATGGAACAGTTTGGGTGGGAAGGGACCCCAAAGCCCCCCGTGGCCACCCCCTGCCATGCCCAGGGCCCCCTGCCCCCAGCCCAGGCTGCCCCCAGCCCCATCCAGCCTGGCCTTGGGCACTGCCAGGGATGGGGCACCCACAGCTCCTGGGGGCAGCCTGTGCCAGGCCTCACCGCCCACAGAGGGAAGGATTTCTTTGTAATTTCTAATCTTAACCTAGCCATTTAGTTTAAAACCATTACCCTCAGTCCTGCCTGGGTGCTTCCCGAGGTCTCTTTCCCCACGGTACATTCAGCACAAGGCGGTACCCACTCAGGACGTGGAATCTGCATCCTCCCACCCCACTGCTCCTACCACACAGAGATGGGACCGGCCCCACGCGCACAGCAGCTCGGCTCGGGCAGCATGTGGGCAGGCAGGGCAGCGAGAGGCCAGCTGGGGCCACGGGAAGAAAAATGGAACCGCAACAGCAGGCACAGAGTGCATGGCAGAGGCACGGCCAGGTGCTGCAAAGCGGCGTGCGGATCAGCCTTGCCAGCAGCGCAAGAAAAGCCTGGCGGAAGCCATCCAGCCATCCCGCACCGCTTGGCTCCCTCGCTCGCCCAGGTATTACCGATTGCTGCTTTCTGGCTGCCAGACGGGGCAGGCAATGCTCCGGGGCGCTTCCAGGTGGCTCGAGCTTTCCCAGCAGCCAGGAGCCGAATGCGCTGCTGCGGGGACGAGCAGCTGCCTCCCCCTGACACACGAGCTCACAGGCACCGCGCTCGCTGCCTTTTGCGGTTACCCACAAGGAGGAGAGCCCCCCGTCTCCTGCCAGAGGGCACCTGGGCAGAGCGGAGCGGGAGCAGAGCACAGAGGCTGCGGGGGCTGCGCGGGGGCCAGGGCGCGGGGCACGGATGCCCTCTGCTGGAGCTGCTCTGCAGGCCGCAGCAGCCCCCTCCCCGCACCCCGCGCCTGCGCCCCAGCACGGGTGCTCTCGGGTGCAGGCAGGCGCATGGTCCCCAGGCGCCCACTCGGGTTGCTCCAGGCACCCCCGTGCCCTGCGCCGAGCGAAGGCACCCCTGGCCTCGCGGCCCCGACCCAGGGAGCCTGCCCTGACATGGGGATGAGGGGAGGGATCGAACCTGCTTCATGGGAATGGCCCGCCCGCTGCCGATACTGTCCGCTTTACACTCCGGCACCTTCTTCTCCCGCTCTGGGTCCGCGCCCTTTCGAGACTGGAAGAGAAGAGACACAGGTCCATTAGAGATGGGAGACGGGAGGGAAGCGCACGGCCCCGCCATCCCCCGTGGGCTGCCAGCGCAGAGCCGAGCAGGCCTCTCTCCCCCAGGCCGGGTCTCCCCGCACATGGAGCAGCCAGCATCCTGCCCGTCCCCTCTGGGGACCCTCCAGCCCCGGCCTCCCCGCAGCCTGTCCTGACCCCCCACAACTGCAGGCAGAGCTGTCCTAGCAGAACGGGGCCACCTCTGCCCCCCCTCCCGCGGGGCACACAGGACATGGCGACAGACAGAGATGGCATGGGATGCAGGTGGAGCATGGATGGAAGCAGGAGAGGCTAAGGCAGTGAAAGGAAGTCACACCTCTACTAATCCAACAGATTTATTCTGTTAACACACTTGCACCATACAAAGTAGCACAGGTCACCGGGCAGAGATACCAGCCCCTTACAAAAGAGCATGGACAATAAATATCTATCACACGTCTAGAGAGTTGAGAGCAAAACCCGCCAGCCCCCGAAGGCGGCCGCGGTGAGAGCAAACTCCAATAAATACAATATGAAATATACAGTCTGTTGAGCAGAACTCATTCAAAGTGCTTAAGACAGAGGAAAATATCAAGTCATACACGGCATGGAGCACAATCAATACATTCAGAATCACAACAATGGCAGAAGGGCAGCGGCAGCGTCTCTCTGGAGCGTCCTACACACCCCCTCAGTCCGGGAGCGCCCCATGTGCTTTGGATCAGAAAGGGACACGAGCCCCACGCGCCTGGGACACCAATTCACTGGCTTTTGGGCCCAGAACAAAACAAAGAGATTGAAAGAGAAGAAAACTAAAGAGACATAGATGGCTGCTCTGCTGCGAGGAGGAAGAGGAGGAGGAGCAGGAGTCCATGCAGGCTGCAGGAGGTGCAGTAGGGAGGAAGGAGCTGAGTGCTAGCGCAGGCGCTAACAGCAGCTCCCGCAGGCAGCAGCAAAGCGTCTTTTGGCCCATCCAGCTCCACTCGCTGCTGTCGCCCGGTCCCGGCGGGTCTGCAGGTCTTCCCATCCCATGAGGGTCGTCCGCCTGGCATCCCCGAGCATGGAAAGTGCCTAGACAGCATCCAGCAGGCCCAGAAATGTCCCAGCTTAAAGTGCAGGCGCAGGCCGTCTCAGCGCTTCCTAGACTTTACATTGGGGGGATTTAAAAGGCTCCTGCGTGTCTCCGAGGGGGGGACCCATGCTGGCTGGAGGGCGGGCGAGCCTCTAATCTTAGATCAATCCCAGTGCCCATCCCTTATCCGGCCCTGGAGAGGCAATGAAAAGTGAGAGAATTTGTACAGAGGTGCCGTGTGTAACCACCTGGATCTTCTAATTTGGAAGGAGTTGGAAAGGCCTTTTTGTTGATGAAAAGTTGGAAACAGTGGCACATATCTGCAAATATCGAAAGAATAAAGAGTTTGGCAAGTTATACTCAGAACACGGACACGAGTCTGTCAGAGATGGGGCGCCAGCGGACAGGCAGACAGACAGGCCACGGAGCAGGAGCCGGCGGCAGCAGCAGTCGGGGCGGGGGCTCGGGCGGGCGGCTGTCTCCACCTGGTGGTCCCCGGCACGCAGACCCCCGTGCCGGGAGCGGGGGCGCGGAGAGCGGGAGAGGAGAGGAGAGGAGGAGGAGGACAGGAGGAGGAGGAGGAGGAGGGCTGGAGAGGAAGGAGACGGGCACAGCTCGGGGCTGGGAGCGCGGCCGCAGGGGCTGCGGCTGCTCCTGGAGCGGAGCGCGGCCCTGCCCCACGCCGAGAGCCCCGTGCCCCCACGGGGCAGCCCCCAGGAGCGCGGGGACGGGGGCTGCAGGCTGCACCTATGCTGCCCGCCTGGGAAAAGCTAGTGGCAGAATAAGCCTTCCCTTCCCTTCCCTGCCCTTCCTGGCCCTGTCCCACTGCGGGAGGAGGTGTCAGGAGCTGCTGCTGCTGCCACAACCAAATGGGGTGAAGACTTCAATGTGAGCCATGTGTGTGCACCAGCACAAGAGCAAGCGAGTGAGCGTGAGCCCCAGCACCACGGCAGGTGAGCACGAGCCCAGGATGAGCACAGGTGAGCCCCACAGCGGGAGTGAGCAAGCTTGAGCCCAGAATGAGTGAGCAAGTGAGCGCCCTAGACGGATGATGACGTCCACAGCAAATAAGCGTAAGCCCCGCAGCAAGCCCTCCTCCCCCCATGAGCGTGTGCCCACTCCGGTGAGCTAAGCATGGCACCGACAGGCTCCAGGAGGAGCAAGAGAGCGTGAACATGAGCTGACGGCGAGTCCAGAACCCGTCGGCGCGCAGGCGAGCAGGATGGGTGGCAGCGGTGCATGAGCGCCCGTGTGCACTGGGGCACAGCAGCAAGCATGAGCACGAGAAACGGCGGGGAGGGAGGAGAAGCATCCATCAGCGCTCAAGTGCAACAGTAAGCGTGACCACCGACAACAGGAGAGCGGCAGGGCGCTGCCAGGGAGGCGTGAGCACACACAGGAGGGGAGGAGTAGTGAGGGAACAACCATGCGTGCGCAGCCACGGGGCGCTGCACAGGGCGGCGTGAGCCCCGGGCAGGAGGCTGGGGGCAGCCGGCCCGCCGGGCAGCGCAGGGACCTGGGCGAGCACGTGCGGGGGGGGGCTGGAACACGTGCACACAGAACGGGATGGGGGGAGAGGCGAATGGGGAGCGCACTGAGCATTTGGGACATCGGAGCAGAAGCTTCCAGGATGTCAGAAGCTGGGGGAGATGGGCGCACTCCCAGCACAAGGAGTCGAGAGAATCCGGGATGCCAACAGTGCAGGGAGAGGGATGGGGCGCGTGAGTTAGTGTGGTCTGGGAGTGGAGCAACGGCAGCTGTTCACACAGGGTAGCGTGGTGCAACACGTACAATGACTTTCTGGTGGCCAGTTCCACAGACAGCAGACACGGGTGTACTGAGCAATGGTGGCTGGAAAGCACACTGAGATGGGGCGGAGAGAGGGCCTCGGCCCGGCACACTTAGGCGGGTACCAGGGGGAGAGGAGCACGTCTAGGTGGGGAGCAGGGGGCAGCTAACCTAGATACAGGGCTGAGTACACGTGTGCTAACAGCAAGGGGAAGCTCACGGGCTGTGCTGACAGCAAGGGCAAGTTTGTGGGCAGGACTCTGTGCACAGGTGTGTGCACGGTGTCAGAGCACGCCACGAGGCAGGCTGCGGTTCAACCAGCAGGTAACAGCTGCAAACATCCCTGCACCCTGGGGCGCCACGGCCTGGCCTCGCTGGCTCCCTAACGCCTCCGCTCCCCGCTGCCCTCCCCGCCTGCCCCCTGGCAGTTCCCAGGCGCACTGCTCAAGTCACAGGATGTGGGGCTCGGGTACCAGAGCGAGGGGCCCAGTGCCACGTGCCACACTCTGCACAGCACCGCCTGGCACAGCCCAGCACCAGGGGCTTCACGCCACGCTCCGGGGACGCAGTCCCACGGAGAGGAAGAGCAGAGGCCGCTGGTGCTGTGCACACGCAGGGTGCAGCTGTGCCCAGCGACGATCAGAGCTCTGCTCACGCACACGCTGCACACACACCAGCGTGCCCCGTGCGCACTCCTACGTGTGCGAGGAGCGGCTCGCTCTCAGGCGCTCACCCCCACACGCGTGCACACACCAGAAACGGTGCTGGCTATCGCGGTCCTACCCATGCAGAAGGCTCCTTCCCTCCTGCACCCCCTGCGCCTCCGGCCCTCCCTGGCCAGCAGAGAGAGGTTCACCTACAGCCTAGCGCACGAAGGCCTGCGGGGCGAGACTGCTGCGGACCTGCTCCCTTCCCCTCTCCCGGCCTCCGAAACCGCACCCCAAAGCTCTGCGGCCCCGCGTCGCTTACCGTGAATATGTTGGAGCGCCGCTTGGACTGCTTGCGGATGGGGGTGGGCGTGTTGGAGGCAGCAATGGTCTCAATCCGCAGCTCTCGCTGGCTGATGCTAGGGGTGGAGGGCACGGAGGAGGAGTAGTCACTGAAGGCTCCTCCGCCGTTGGTGGCCTAGGGCGAAACAAGACGGGGACACTCAACAAGAGGCAGGGCCACCGGGGGCACGGCTGCGGGGACACCTTCCACCCGCGCAGCCTCGCGCACCGGGGCCAGGAGCTGCGGCACGGGACTGGGACGTGAGAGACACCCTGCTACGTGCGCAGCTCCTGCCCAGCGGGGGATTTGGGGAAAGCTGCTCCCCTTCTCTCTGCTCCAGTTTTTCCACTGGTGAAGCAATAAGACCCTGGAACTGATGGGGAAAAGCAGCGAACAGTCCCGGGGACACCAACGGCCGGCTGCGGCGCAGCACGCCGGAGAAGCCTGTCCTGACGGAGCCTGCTGCAAGGGCACGGAGGCAGCATGGACCTCGCAGCCCCCCACAGCGTGGCTGCCTCTGTTCTCAGGCACGGCCGGGGGGACTGCGGCGTGTTCCCTCCCCAGAGCACAGGGCCAGCACAGCCAAGCCTCGCGCTGGTGAGAACCTGCCTCTCCCCTCAGGCCCCTAAACACAAAGCTGCGAGGAAGCCTGGAGCCATCTGGCCCCGTTGGTCCCCCTCCAGTCTCAGCTACGATCCCAAGGGGGACGTGCAACCCTGTGAGCCAGGCCCTGGCCCCTCCAGCACCCTGAAGCGTAGGGTGCCGCGAGTCAAGCTCACGCTCTATGTGAAACGTCTCTGCCGCCGGGTTTGTGTTTATCCAAGGAGACCTCAAGGGGGGCACAGGCCTCTCGTGCTTCTGGGCCTCTGTGGCCTCAGCTGCAGTGGCCGTGTCTGGGCATACGTGGGACAGCACGCGGCGTCCTCACTATAGCTTCACTGGGCGAGGGGCAGGCCCAGCCGCACGGCTTGCGTGCTCGTCTGAGACGTGTTCCTTCAGACAGGCGCTGCTCACTCCCCTCTGCTCGCACAAGGCCCAGAACTGAACTCCCAGCAGCTCCCAAGGAGCAACACGCGCAAAACGGCATTCCAGATCTGCCCAGGACGCTGTGCTGTGGCAAGGCACGCGGCATCCTGGGCTCCTTCTGGCAGTTCTGATCTTTGAACTGTACTTTAAAAATACGTTGAAGAAGCCGACCCTGCAGCCTAGGAGAGCTCTGGAGCCCTTTGGGGCGCAGCCAGCCCTCAGCTCACCTGCTGCAGTCAGCGGTGGCCGGGATCTCTCCGGGTGCGCAGAGCAGAAAGCCGGAGCACAGCACGCGTGGAGCATGGATCCTGCACACTGCCTGGTGGGACCGAGCCCCCCTCCATGCCCAGCAATTAAGAAACATCAGAAATGTGAAAGAGGCCGTACAGGCACCGCAGCCGCTGCAAACCACAACCTGGTCTCCTAAAAAGGGTGCAGCTTTCAGGCAGGCTAGGGCCTGTCTTGTCTCTTACAAGCGGAAGAGGAGAAGGCACGCGAAAGAGAACTTAAGAGAGGAAGAAGCCCCCCAGGAACCAGCCCTGCGGAGCAGGGACCACCGCTGCTGGCGGCAGTGAGGTGTGCTGCAGGGAAGCCCAGGACCCCCACTCCGTGCTGGAGGCAGGGCAGCACGGAAGGTGCTCTCAGCCTGCCCACCTCTGCCGACTGCGCAGCGGGGAAGGGAGCCTCACACCACGGGGACTCGCGGGGCTGAGCTGCTCCCTCCAGCAGCCCGCCAGCACGGGCAGCTCAACGCAAGGAGCCACGCAGCTGCTCCGTGGCTTTCAGGAAAGCCTTGCTGCAAGGTGGGGTCCCTGCAGGTGTGGGGCTCAGGGCGTCTCAAGTCTGTCCAGAGGCAGGAAGGCTTCTGGTGCCCTGGTGCCGAAGGGGGACCTGGTCTGCTTGTACTTCTCTGGGCAGAGAAGAGGCCAGGCACTCTGTGCGGAGCGCACGAAGGTTCTCTGCAGGCCATCCAGCCAACAAACCCTGTGCTGAACAAGGGAGTTCTGCTGGCAGGTCCCACAGGAGCGGGACCACAAGGGGCACGGAGAAGCAAAGCAACACGGCGTCCTGCCAGCCCCTGCGCACCACAGATCCTGCGAATGCGGTGATGACTGAAAGGAGCAAAAGGGCTGGCGAGTGGAAGAGAATGTGCTGACAGCCCAGCTTCACGATCCGGCACAGCACCACCTGCACAATCGGTATTTAATTGATGCATAATGTGCAAACTATGTCAAAAAAATAAAGTTAAGATGTATGAGGGAAGACATGGTCGGTGCTGCAACACAGAACCTGTTGCCCAAGAAGGGGAGGCAGGCAAGGCTGCCAGCAGCACCACTCCGAGGTGCTCAGCCGGCTCTGAGGACTTCGGCTGCCTTGTCAGCACACTGATGGAGCGATGGCCGAGGGAAGGATTCCGTTCAAGAGAGGCTGTACAGTTCGAGCTCCTGCCATAGCAGCTGGGGCAAATCCCGTTTGCGTTAGGTGACAGACATTAAAGCTCCTGACAAGAAACTTTGCTAAATTGTGTTTTATATTTTTCAGACTCCCTGTAACAGCGTTTTAACTTTCTGCCAAGCCAGAAAAGCTTTCTTTACCCCGTAATTTTGCCTAGTACTGGGGACAAGTTAAGGACACTGTCTTGCTTGAGAGATGATGGACACAAGCCTGCTGGTGTCCCACAGACACCCAAACCTCAGGGAAGGCAGGAGGACTGGAGGATGCCTCGCACAAGCTACGGGGGCTGATGTGTGGGCTGGCACCACCCCACGAGTGGCCTGCAGAGGAGAATCCCCCAGCAGCGCAGCCGCTGGTTACACAGCAGCCCTGGGCCACTTGGCTGCTCAGCTGGAGCAGCTGCCCAAAGGCTTCAGCAGAGATCCAGGGACCCAGAACGAATCCCGAGTATGTGGGAGAACCCTGACAAGATGACAGGTCTGGGCAAACACCTCGTTTGTGCTGCTGGCAGTTATTTTGCTTGATCTACCTAAACAACCACCTGTGGTCGCTACTGCAACCTAAAAACACGTAGGAGAGATCCTTCCTAGGAGCGTGCAATGGGTGCACGCTGTGAACCTCAAACACCAACAGTGCTACAGGGTGCTGGGGCAGGGAAGAATTCAGCCAACGTGAAAACGTAACTCTTGGTGTACGAAGACGTGAGGGGGAACAAGGAGTGAAGTCTGGGGAGGGCTGTGAGTGCAAGAGTGCAGACAAACAGCAGCACCGAGCAGGCTCTGCACAGGGACAGGGAAGGAGCCAGAAGCGCACAGACCACGAAACCACAGTGGAGGGCATCACGAGCTGAGCTGGATGCAGGCTGCCGCGAGGGAGTGCAGATGCCTGCTGCTTGAGCTGCTGGAACACATGCACCAACCCAACTCCGGTGGAACATGCTGCAGCAGGCAGGTTCTGCTTACCGAGCACAGGCGAACCGCAGCTCGTGTTTCATTTCACTTGCACACTTTAGGTTTCCAGTCCTTTTGTCTGCCCTCGCTAACTACAGTCTCAGTAAACACTTTGTTTTTTCAGTCTAGAGGCTGTGCAGGATGGCAGACCAAGGCTGCTCTGTGAAAGCGGGGTGCGCTGACCCAGGAAGGCAGATCAGTGGGGCCGGGCACACAGTGCAGAGGGACACGAAGCCCGGGGGACTGAGCAGCCTGCAAGGTTCAGCGTGGGTGCCTGTGTTACCTCCTGCCAGCTTCTGGGAACGAGTTCCCTGGCAGAAAGACAAACTTCCATCCCACCGCAAACAGGCAACGATGGCTCGTCCCACAGCCTGCAGTACTGCTAAGGGCATCTCAGAGTCCCTGAAGAAAGACGGAGAAAGGGGTAGGAAGAGCAAGGAAATCAGGCAGAATAACTCCCAGTGAGCACCGCAAGCCTCTGCTGGCCCACAGAGCTCCCCACGCCCTGCAGGCAGGGCACAGAGGGAGCGGGGTGGCAGAGGCCGAGCAGAGGAACGCGAGCGGAGGAACCGGGCTCCCCAGCCCATCAAACCTGCTGGCCCAGCCACAGCGAAGGCAGGACACCTGAGAGGAGAGCCCGAGCCAGCAGGCAGATGAGAGCTTTCCCTGGGGACTGCTGGGCCTGGGGGATCCGGGGGTGTTTCAACGGGTGCCAGCAGCGGACCCGCTTCCCATGAGCCAGGCGCTGGTCCTGGCCGCTGCCATGCGGGGCGATGCTGGGCACGGCGGTCGGGGCCACGGCTCTGGTGCTCCAGCTGTGCCCTCGTAGGTGCCGCTGGAAAACCTTGTCACAGCCGGCCTGCTACTACAGCTGACTTCTCTGCCTGGATGGGAGCACTGTCCTCTGTGGCACCATGTGCTGCTGCGGAATAAAGGCAAAGAAACCCAGAGCTCCCAAAGACAAATGGAACCAGGGCAACTGGTGAGGTGAAGAACTGCTTCGTAAATGGGATCACCCATTCTGCAAGGACAACATCACGCTTCCTGCAGCACCACTGCCACAGAGCCCTGCCCATTTGGGCAGCTGGCACAGCCACAAAGGTGTGGAAACCGGCCATCGCCTCTCCGCAGGTGGAGAAAGTTCTCCCACAGCTGGGTGACGAAATCTCCAGGGTCCTGTGGGGCCTCTCTGCTCCCAGTAACTGCAATGGACTGGCCAGACTGCCAGGACACAAGAAGTGTCAGTTTCCTAAAAAATTAGTTTGGCCTCGAGTATGAAACTACTTCCAGAAAAGATGTCCCCAGGACTAGGAACAGAAGCGAGGCTGTGTCCCAGCCCCTGCCTGCCTCTAAGCAGCCCTCGGCAGGCACCACTTGTTCCCAGTTCCAGAGGACCAGAGCCATCCCCACCACCAGCTCCAGAAGGCAGAGCTGCCCCTGCCTTGCGGCTCAGGCACTGAGCAGAACGTCCCTCTCCTCTCAGAGGGCACCACCACCCCTGGGCACACCGCTACAAAGGGAAGCGGGCCCTGGCCGTAGCTGCTGGCGGAAGGGAAGAGGGACAATCCCTGGGAAAGGGCAGGCAGCACCTAGCTGCAGTACGAGACAAAACAAAGCTCCTAATTTGAATTCTTTGTCTGGCTTCTTTCCATCTCATCTCTATGCTAAATCCTGCGCTCCCAAATCCTTCCTTGAGGTCTTCGTCCCTGCCTCGGCACCTGCCCTCAGGTGCTAGCTCTCAGGGCTAGCAGAGGCAAGTAAGAAACCCTGGAGAGATCCCCATACCCTGAAACAGGAAAAGACAGAACAGCACTGCTCTGCAAAGACCCTGTCACTCTCACTCATCCTCGCTGGTGGCACAGCGCCTGCCCATCTCCTCCCAGAGCCCCCCCTCTGGTTAGGGACCGCTGCTCTGGCTCATGCTGGGACCATGCCCTCCGCATGCCACCACCACCACAGCGTGCTCCCGCGCACCGATTCCAGCCTCTTTTGCACCCTGGCTGCTGCGATTCGGCAGCTGCCTGCTCGCTGTGCTCATACTGGCTGTGTTTCCTGCATGACACGCACCAGAGTACGTGGGCTGCTCGGCCCAGGCACGTGACGGAATCGGTGAACTCGTGTTCCTCAAAGACAGTTGGATTTTCTCCGGGGACGCTGGGAAGCAGTTCCAGAATGTGGCTGCTGAGCCCCAGTGCGAATGCAGAAATGCTTCAGAGTATTTCACGATCACTCACCAGTTCCACTACTTCACACTCTATTTTTAGGAGAAGTATTTTCTATCATGGAAAAGAAATGTGTAAACACCAAGGCAGAGATTACTGCAGCGGGTCACTGGGAACCAGAAGGGTTTGTGGGGAAGCCACAGAAGACCCAAGGAACCGAAATGGACTTTGATCCTCACTGTGGCATCCAGGTTTGCCGAGCAAAGGGACAGGCAAAGCTTTAGACAGGTGCAGAGCATGGATGGGGAAGGGAAGACAGAGACAGCATCAGCTCCTGAAGGACACGGCCTGCCACTATTGCTGACGCTGCTACAATCCAGGCAATCAATAACTAGTTCTTGTCTAGAAAGGCCTCACAATTAGCTGCAATTTCCTTTTAGCTGCGTGCTGCACTGCTGCCCTTTAATGGCTCTGGTTTCTCACCAGAACTACCTAGGTCCCTCCAGCAAAGCCGCAGGAGCACAGCACTGAGAGGAAGGGTCCTGTCTGAGAGCCAAGGAGCCAGCGTTCACCTCTACACAGAAGCAAACCGGGCTGAAAGGGATTCTGCGGGAAGGAAAGGAAAGCGGGGGTGTTTCTGAGCAAAAATCTAACAAAGCTCCTGCCACACTGTGTGAAACCCCTGCTGATGCCCAACCCTTGCCTTCCCATGGCCGCTCCTAAATCCACCCCTTTTGCACTAGCACCATCTTTTCTTAAAAAGTTGTTTTCTTTCACAGCTGTGTGTCTCTCAGGTTGGGTTTGGTCCCAGCCTTTGCTTTTCTGAACTAAACAAGCCAGGTGCTTGACATCCTCTTGCATTAGCATCTCTTCCCTCCCACGAGCCTTTTTCTGCTCCTATGCCAGCTTTAATCCATACTTACATGAGTGACTGGAGTCAGACTGAGTCCGGTATCACCACAGCCCATACACGGGGAACACATTTTTGTCCTCACTACAAACACGTTGCTAGGCATAGCGAGTGCCATTAGCACACATTTATCAGGACTCTTTTTTCATACTTTCAACATGGAAGAAAATATTAAACAAGTGTTCAGCTGCTCCCTGAAGAACACTGCCCATGGCCGTCTTCCTTCCACCCTGCTCCGATTCCCATACAGACTGCCCCTCACTCCCACAAGTATGTGACTGATTACAGGTTGTCTGCTAAGAAAATCCTCTCAGTACTCTACACACTTAAATCGACATTTTCTGGGCTTTGCTCTTCACCTTGGATGCCTCCTGTCAGGATTCCCGAGAAGCCCCCCACCTGGGCATACCGCAGGGCACAGCGCTGCTGCGCTCACTCTGCTCCCACCCTGAGCTCACCGGCCACGAGCGAGCCCTGCCCGAACGCCAGGCAGTGCTGGCTGCCCGTCAGAGCCCAGCATATTACACAGAGACTGCATCGGAGCTGGCTTCTGCCCAGGCGCCCTGGAGCACCAGAAGCTGGCACAGGTCTCTGCAAACATCTGTACAGATCTACTCACAGCCCAGCACTAGAAACCTACACAGGCAGGCACAGCCTCTACCTGGGTATTTCAAAATCGGTTATGTAAGGGTCAAAACAGTGGCTGCAGACATCACTCAGGCTTGTGTAAGAACAGCCTCCCCTGTGGTGGTACCAGAAGCCATCCTGGGGCTTCGCAGGTTTATACAGCCTTGGGGTCAAAGACAATCCCCTCATGAAAAAGCAGTGTGTTTTGCTAAACTTGCTTTGCATTTTTTTTCAGTTTTACATGCTCCTCTGAGTCCTCAGCTACTCTCTTCCTCCAAAGTCACTCCATGTGCTGCTCATTGACGAGGTGTCCATGGGGCTCACAGCTGCTCTTGCTGCATCGCCTGGCATCTTTAAAAAAACCCAGCTGTTGTATTTGCTGCTCCCCAGTCTGACAGCACGGGGCCTGACAGACAGATTTGGTGAAGTCCTTGCTACCGACCCTGTGATTTCAATACGACAGTTGCTTTGGAGGTTTAATCTACTGGCTTGACTGCCCGAGAAGCAGTGGAGCTCGGTTTCTCACCTCCTTCGCCAGAGAGCCAGCTCAGCATGTATGCACACGCTGGAAACGGCAGCAGAGCCCTAATGCAACAAGGGTCTCCTTCAACAGCCACCCACTATGCCAGCCTGGTCTCTGACTTGCCTCTTCTGCCACAGTTCTGCTTCTCCAGGGTCACAGAACAAACATCTCCAGCTTCACCATCGCCCCAGCACCTTTGGCAGTCCCCGCTGGCCTGCAGAGCAGCACAGTGCCCTTTCCCTGGCACAGGGAGCTTCCAGAGCACCCCCTCCTCCTCTGCCTCCCTCTGAACTCACCGCTGACCGCCCCCTCCACAGACACATCCCAAAGAAGCCCACTAGCTGTGGACGTATGCAAGACCACCAGGCTTCTGGCTCCAAGGGGAGCAGGACCACGAGCCCACCTGGGCTTGCCCGCACGGCCGAGACAGCCCAAGGCCTGGCTCAGACGTCCCGCTCGGCCCAGGAGCTTCCCTGTAGGTGCTCACAGCTCTGCAGAGCTGCTCCAGGAGCACCCCACAGTCACTGGAGACCGTGAGCTCGATCCAGGGGTTGGTACAGGAAGCCTGACCACAGGGTAAGCAGAGAGCTCCTGGGCTGTGGAGAGAAGCTCCAGGTGACAACTCTCTGCTCTTCCAAAAGCCACTTCGGGGCCGTAGTTTGAGTCTAAAGCTAGGCTAAACAGGCCGTGTACTGAGTGACATCGGGGGGGGGAAGCACGGGGACACCCTGGCTTTTCCTGTTCCCGTTTCCCACCTGATTGATGTGAACAGAAGGAATGGAGGCCGCAGAGACAGACGAATGGCTGGGTGAGTTGGGCAGGGACTTGCAGGGACCGATGGAAAGCTGCTGCTTCTTCCGTAGAGCCACCACCTTCTGAGCCACTGGAAGAAAGACAGGGACAGGGTCAGAGCCCAGAATACAACTTCCCCACCCGCCCCCAAATTTCTGGGCTGCCTCACTGAGACCCAAACCCTTCCTCTGACCAGGGCCAACACCTGGGGCTCAGGCTGTGCCGCCCTGTATCAGCAAGAAGGATTTCTGCAGGACACCCAGCCTCACACCCAGCTGCTGCCTCTGTCACAACGCAGCTGGAGGTGACAGGGTGCCAGCAGCTCTCCCAGCAGGGCAGGCCTCCCACGCTGAGTCCCCAAAGGCCACCCCACTCTCTTGGATGCCGCACAGAGCAGTGACTTCATGTGGACACCAAGGAGCCACCCGGAGCCCTGGGCAGTCACTTCCCAGTCCCCCTCCCACGGTGCCTACAGGAGCCAGTTACAGACCGAATAGCTTGGGCAATGCCACCCCCATCAACCTGGGCTTGTGCAACACTCGTGGTCTCCAGATGTCTGAAAACTAGCTTCAGAAACAACCCTCCCAGGTCCTTCAAGCCCACTGCCTGATGTCAAAAGCCCCAAATTCCACTTCAACCTTCCCAGTCTCCTACCATGTCAGGAAACACTCAGCTTGACCAAAGAGGATGGCAGCCGACTAGCTAGGCTGTTGGGGAGTTCAGGAGACACACTGCATGTCCTTGATGCATGTTGCACGCTGGCTGCGTACCCCCATAACCACAAGAACACGACTCAGGGTGCTGGGAACATCACAGGCACTAACCAGCATCACAGCTCCAACCCCCCGTGCCTGCTGTCGGGCACCCTAGCAGCAAGGGAGCTGTCAGGTTTCCTTTCCAGAAGGATGGAGGATGCTGCACCATACACGTGGAGGGACTAAACCCATCTGGAATGCTGCTAACAAACGCAAAATCCTGCCAGCTCCTCGCAGCAGTGCCGTGTCCTGCACAGAGGTGTACGAAGGCCTGTTGGGCCACTGCTGCTACCTGCTTGTCTGATAAAGCTGGAAGCCTGTCCAGACTCCCAGGCTAAGCGTTAGTCCCACAAACGGCAGGAAGCCCTCCTACACCCACCAAACATACCCATCTGCTCTTTTCTTCCTCCTCTCCTCTTGCCAGCTTCATCCGCTGTTTGCTGCGTACACATTTTCTCTCTAACACCGACCAGGCACACCACGCAGCGCCTGCTGCGGTCACCGAGCCCCCAGCTCTGCCACGCTCCCGGGCGCTGAGGCTGGGAAAGGCGGGGGGCAGGACTGGCGATGCCACAGGGATGAGACATCCCCGCTCAGACAACGTGGCCTCAGAACTGGAACTGCGTGGCCGCAGCCCGTGGCTTTTAAGCCTTCTAAGAGGAGCTGATCTCCAGGGTGCAGCAGCAGATCTGGGGCAACAGAAACCGAGCTCGAGAATACCTCTGCTTGCCTCCCTGAAACTGAAAGGAAAACGGCAGAAACGGCTGATTTAGCAGTGAATTTCCACCCGCTGCAAGTAAACCAAGGCTTCCGAGGCAGTGCAGAGTGAGGTCTGCAAGACGCAGACCCCGACGCAGGCGGAGATGCTGACTGTGGCCAGCAGGCTCGGTGGTGACACCGCCACCGCTTCCAGGCGGCGCCGCACACAGGCTGCCTGCCAGAGAAGCCCAGCGGCAGGGAACGAGGGTGGCCCGCTGAGCTGCCACCAGCAGCTGCTGCTTTTTTCAGTCTCTCCTTGCTCTGCATGGAGTCTGCGTGTCTTCCCTGCCACTCGTCTGCTTGGGGACATGACGTTATTTGCTTGGTGAAGAACTTCGTGGCCCAGGGGAGGGAGAAGCACTGACGGGGCAGCAGCGGTGGAGCAGGGAAACCCACTCAGGACTGGCTTTGGCTGGTGCAGGTCACGAGGAGTGCATGTTAGTGGGAGTGTTCCTGTCCTATTGACACCAAAATGCAGAGTGCTGAGCAAAGACTTCTTCAGCCATACTTTGCTATTGTATGTGCATAAATTCCTTGAACAGTTGTAGGATCAAACCTTCCCAGCAGAGTTCCCAGGGCAGGCCATCCTGTATCTAGGAAGACTTCTCAGGAACGCGGTGGCAGCCAGAAAGCCCCTTCACACTCAGAAGACATCTGAGCACCCACAGCAGAGGTCAGAAACTGTTCCAGACAGCTCAAGCAGAGCAGCATCCAAACTAGGTGAGACATGACATGAGAAGATAAGGTCCTGCACGGCCCACAGGGAAAACCTTTTTGCCTTCCAGGACAGAGGACTGCATGCAGTTCAGGACAGCTTCCCAGAGTTTCACGGAAAAGGCATATTCAAGTCAGGAACTCTCCCAGTACCCAGGATAAAGCAGGTCCCATTTTAGAGGAAAAGGCAAGGTGAGGGTGGTCTCTCAGAACAGGCAGACTGAGAACATCACCAGTGGGAGAAAGCTAGGAATGCAGGAAAGATTCAGAAAAACTCACCAGCAGTTGCTGCCCCAGGCCAGCAGCCTGGCACCGGCTCTGCCTTGCCGCTAACCCTGGACCACGAGTGGTAACGGTGGGACTAATCATGAGGCCAGCAGACCACACAGCTGTGTTAGAACCTCACCAACCTTATCTGAGGCATCTTCAGGGCGGCTTTCAAGTCTCTGTTTGGTGGGCAGAGCTTCCTCCAGTTCTTGAACATCATCGGGACTTTTTCAAGGGTAAGTTCTGCTGTCCCACAGGACTCTGTCTGGGATCATTTGCTCGTAACGATTTCTTTGCTCGCCACGCACAGCTCCTCGCCGTATAACCAGCGAGCCCTGTCCCAGCGACTGGAGCTCTGTCCGGATTCTTTGCTTGGCATTTGTGTGCCAGATGTCAGGTGCGGTGCTGCTGTAGGTATTAGCACTCGAGCGTCACACGTGGCATTTTAAAGCAGATCATCTGCACTCTGTCCTTGACGTTCTGGAGCAATCTCCCTACAGCCGCCACCAGGAGCGGTCAGTGTGGGGAGGGTATGGGGACGCAGAGGCAGGACATGCGCAGGCCCGTGGTGACCCACTGAGGACCCGGCAGAATGCCTGGCGGTGTGACAGTGCCTCATGAAACCACAGAGCCTTGCGCACCCCCTGTGCAAAAACTCTTGGCCTCTCTATGAAATGCTCCTGCCAAACAGTCCCTGAGAAAAGCCACACGCTGCCCGGTCCTGTAGCACAGCAGTTCACAGCCCAGCAGATGGGGTGACACCCCGTCACCGAGCCCACTCAGGGTACAGAAACCCACGGAGGGAGCCAGAACCACCCTTGGGCTTTCAAGCTGGAGTCCCAGTCTGCACCTTGCTGCCGAGAGGGGAGACCAACGGCAGCAACACTGCCAGCACCGCAGCAGCAGGGGCCCGGCAGGCAGTGAGGAAGGCCACCACGCTCTGCTGTGCTCTGCCAGCACTGCTCTCCTCTCCGCTCAGAGCCCTGCGAGGAGAGGACTTGCTCTCCCTGGACCTGCTGCTGAGGTGAAGCTCGGAAGCCAGCCCCAGCAGCAGGCGGCACAGCTGCTGCCCTCCCCGTGCACATCCAGGATTGAGCCCGGGTCACTTTTCAAGATCATCACCAAGATAATCACTGACGAAGGGCTCTTGACAGTTTGCACTCTAACCTTTGCTTGACACAGAAATTTTCTTAAGATGAAGCCTGGGAACTGAGGCACCCTCACGCCAATGGCTTCTTGCTATTGTCCTGACATCCTCTAAACTCCAGGAGATTTCTGCATACAGGAGGCTGCGAAGGCAATCTCGACAATAAAACTCTTTAACCCTACAACTCCAAAGCCAAGAAATCAGAATCCCAGAATCCCAGAATCACCCAGGTTGGAAGAGACCTCCAAGATCACCCAGTCCAACCTCTGACCGAACACTGAGCAGTCCTCCACTAAACCACATCACTGAGCTCTACATCCAAACGTCTTTTAAACACCTCCAGGGATGGGGACTGTGAGCTCTGGTACGCGTGAGGGGACCACACTCATCTACCCTTAGAGCAAACTCACACCCTTGACCCCGATAAAGTTCTGAAACCAAAGGTACTGTCCACAGGGCAGCGGGACCACAGGACACAACCCAGCCCACGTCCCCTCCTGCCAGGGTCACCCACAAGCTGCATGTGCAGACACAGGCAGGGGGTTGGAACTGGATGTCCTTTAGGGTCCTTTCCAACCATTCTACGATTCTGTGATTCTGTCTGGCCACCCAGCTCTGCACAGACCCCTCCCAATGGGATTTCTTACAGCACTGAGCACAGCTTCCCAGCTGCACTGCAGAATTCCATGTAGGGAAAGGGAACGGGAGAATACGCAGTCCCATTACAGGTCGGGGTTTAGGTTTATTTGAGAAGGTTGCAAAATCCTAGGATGTGGGATAGGATTCCTGTTCCACCTACAACATCCCTGACATGCAGACCCCAGTCTAAGCAGAAATGCCTTTCACACACTGCTCCCACAGGGAAAAGTTGCTCTATCTGGATGCTCTTTGCTGCTCCCCTACCCCTGGCACTCAGGGGTCCTGCAGCACCTCCCCTTCTCCTCCACAAAACGCCACCAAACCCCTTCTGCAGCCACACAAGTCACAGAATCACAGAACTGTAGGGGTTGGAAGGGACCTCAAAAGATCATCGGGTCCAACCCCCCTGCCAAAGCAGGTTCCCTAGAGCAGGCTGCCCAGGTAGGCGTCCAGACGGGCCTTGAATACCTCCAGAGAAGTCCTCTGGCTCGTACAGACGGCTGAGCAGCACAGCCCACCACGGGGATGCAGCATCCCCTGCAGCTCTGCTCATGCAAGAAGTAGGTCCCCGGGGGACAACCCCTGCATGAAAGGGAGGAGAAAGGGGCCACCAGCCCTGCTGTGTGGTCCCTTGTGCCACACACACAGGAGTCCTGCACACACGCTGCAAGTTGCACTCCGAGCACCTGGTCTGTGCGAGTAAAGCAACTGCACTGCACGTGGGCACGTGCCTAACTTGTTCTGCTTCACTGCAGCCCTCCTTCCTAACCGAGAGCCTGGGTATGGACACTGTAAGGCTACGTGCTGGGGCAGCGCCGCTGCCCGCCCGGCCCTGACACCCTGCGCGCGCTGCAGTTACCATCCTGGAAGACTCTCTCCACGTTCAGGCCGTAGGTGGCACAGGTCTCGTAGTACGTGCAGCGCTTCAGATCGTTGGAAAGCTTCCGTGCCCGAGAGTCATCGATGACCCGGGGATTTGTGGCGCTGATGGCATCTGGAAACCAAGGGGAGAGGGGGTTAGAAGCAAACACCTGCGTCCCACCTACCCGAGTCCCCGCACCCCCGGCCTGCCCCCACTCCTCACACTGATACCCACCTCCGAAGTACTCCCCGCGCCGTATAAATGCGTAAGGTAACAAAGATCCCACGTTTGTAGAAAAATGGTTAACTTTTTTTAAATGAACCTCGTTCAACTCTCCAGCCGTGCAGTCACCGCTACTTCTGAAGGCCATGGCAGAAACGAGCAGGAGATGTGGCTGGCCAGACAAGGCAGCCTGGATGTGGGGAACAGGGCACGCTACCAAGAAGTCACACAACGCCAGCAGCCTGGCTGTTGAAGACAACTGAAGGACACCCAGGGACACCAGACAAAGAGCTCGGGGCAAAGATGTAAGCGGCGTGACCTTAGGGCCTCGTCTGCACGAGGCTGCCTCGTGCTGACATGCCGCAGAAGTGACTAACGCTGCGTCTGTCAGCGCACCCCTGGTCAAGGCAGCTCTAACTACCAAGCGTGCTCATCTGCCAGTCTGCCTCATTTGCACAGTGACGTGGGTTTGTCAGTCTTGATCATTTCAGCGCGTACGGGCCGTACTCTACAGATTGAAGAGCCAAAGGGGAGAAATCATCTTCAGTTAACTGGGAAAGACGGCTCTGGTAGGAGGCACTCATGGTAGGGTCTTTGTGGACCACGCTAAAAAATAAGCTTAATTTGTATCCCAGTTAGCTACGCACTGCTCACACGTTTTGGAAAAGCTACCTTCCCAGGAGGAATCTGATCTGAATTCCTCAGAGCCATGCCAAGGCCAAGCCAGAGCTGTAAATGAGCCCTCAAGAGGAGCTGAAGGAATCCTGGGACTTGCATTACACAGAAGCCCTCTCGGAGCTGCCCAGCGGGCTGCTTTGTGCGACCGCACCAGGGCTGTGAGCTCAGGCTGGCTCTGAACCTGGGACAACCACCACCACAGACCCCTCTGCCTTCTCTCTTTCTCACTCCTGAGCCTCCCCTCCCAGCACGTGCCTGCATCCCCAGCCCAGTCCCGAGACAAGATCCCTTGGTCCTAAACTGACTGCACAACCTCTGAATACTTCAAGTTTAAAAAGTTTTTTCTACACTTCATCTGGGGTTCCGAGTAGGCTCCCCGAGACTCCTTTCCTGGTGGCACTGCCTGCCCCCAACCTAAGGGGTTCCTTGGGAGAACTGGTTGCATTGCTCAGGAACTGGGTCCTGCCAAGGCTCTTTTCCTGTGTCCTCCGTCCCCTGCTCCTTCTCTCTGTTGCCACCACTGCATCCGGAGAACTTGTGCAGGCTCCCTGCTGCCTGTGCTTTACGTCTCCAGACAAGAAGGACCCTCAGTTCGGAGGCATGGAGCCCAGAGGCCGGCAGCGGTGCCCTCATCATGCCTCCTGGGCACTGCAGTTTGGCTTTCAAGAGGCCAGGCTGCCCAACACGCTGCAGGATGCAGGGATCCAGCTCAAGGGCTGCTTCTCTCCCAGCAGCTCCCCTGCCCAGGAGCCTGCCGCGTGCCGGGGGCTCCAGGCTCCTGTGCCTTCCCCACACCCCCGCTGCTGCCCATACCTGCCTCCAGCCCCACGCCACGGCACCTCCCGTGCTGCCTGACCCCAGCCCAGCGCAGGGGAGGAGGAGGAAGGCAGCTCTGGGCTGCTGCTGCTCTCCGCATCCACGCGTGGGCTGGCAGCACCTCAGGGGAGACGGTGCTCAACCGCTCAGGCCTCTCTTTGGGAGCTGGAGGCAAGCCGTCATCCCTCAAGCCCTTCCTGCTGCAGCTCACCCCAGCGGGATGAAGAGCAATGCATCAGCATGAAATCCTTCCCTCCTGCCCTCGGCTCAGCCACTGCAGACAGGAGCCACGGGAGGCAGGCAGAGCCGGGAGGTTCAAGCACTTCTAAAGGGAAGGGCTCAGTGCTGAAGCGAAGCAGGAGAGCTGGAATGTTCTGAGAAGGCACGATCCAGCTCCTCCAGGGCCCTGAACCAGGGCCCTCTGAGTGACCCTGTCCCGATGCAGCTCATCAGCACCAGGCAGGGAGACCAGGACTCCTCGCAGGGCCCACACCGGGCTCCTTTGGCACATTTACACACCACGGGGGTAGGGGCAGGGGGGAGGACGCCCAGCCATCCCGCGCTCACCCTGCGTGCCCACCAGCACCATCGGCACCTCCGCTGTGTTCCGGTAGCTGCACAGCCGCAGGTAGTAGTTGTACACCGTCTGGAAGCTGATCTCGTCCTCCAGGCTGAAGACAAACACCACGGCATCGACCCAGGCAGCAAACTGGGGGCAGGAGACACAGCGTGCGTTACCATCCAGCCCCGCGCCCCGTGCTCAGGGCCGGCAGTGCCCAGCAGGTACGGGACGCCGAGCCTGGGCTCGGACACACACACAGCCCAGGCCCCACGCTCCCCGGCACCGTGGGGAGGCCTGGGGCCAGCAGTCACCATCCAGGCAGCCTCCACGCGGGCCTCGCAGTCCGTACGTTCTCCCACGAATGGGCTCCCCGGGCTGGCAGCCAGGCCGGGTCTTCCCCAGGGACCTGCTAATCCTGCTAGTGTGCCAGAGTGGGAAGGGACAGAGGGAGGCACAGATCTCCTACCTGCAGCTCAGGGGGGCCCCCTTCATCTCGAATCAGCAGCAAGTAACTCTGACCATCCACTACGATCTCCTTCTTAAACCGGCCACCTTGAGAAGAGAGCAAAGCGGCAGCTCGAGTGAGAGGGGGACGCACGCAGCGAGACCCGCGGCGGGAGCCGGGGAGGCCGCAGAGCCCAGGGGCAGAAGAAGTGCGAGACGGGGGTCGCTGCTGAAGCCAGGAGGGGAGCAAGGACCCCAGCCACCCACCCCCGAAACCAGACCTTACCCTCCGGAGACTCCTCCTGCACGTAGGTGCCGGTCAGGTAGCGGTGCACGAGGGCGGACTTGCCGCTGGACAGGTTCCCCACGATGCCCTGAAAGAAAGGCACGCGTGACCCCACCGCCCGCTCGCCTCGCGCTGCGCAGGGCAGCCCGGCCATTCCCCGCGAGGCGACAGCCTCAGTGCCACCCACGCCTGCACAGACCGAGGGTGGCAAGGCCGCCGGTCCCACTCAGAGCACGCGCAGCCCCAGACCCCCCGCCTGCAGCCCCCTGCAGCCCCCTGCTCCTGTCCCCCGAGCGTCAGGCAGCTCACAAGCGAGCAGAGCTCTTCTCCCAGCCCACGCATCCCACGCTTTCAAGCACTGCGGCTCTTGACAAGGCCTGGCACAGGACGAGGGGAGAGCCTGGCCGTGTTGGGCACAGCCGCTGCCCCCGCTCCCAGCAGCAAGGCACGGCGCTGGCTCAGGGCCGCTGCAGCAGCGTGCGTTTCCCCGTGGAGCTGGCTGTACTGCCTAGGAAGAAAGACACCCAGCGCTCACTTGTCACTGAGCTGGAAAGTAAAGATACCTGGCACCAACTTTTTACCGGGTTCAAGCACACTAGGCTAAGGGTCTAAGCCTGGATCACCCCTCAGATTTGCTTCAGAAGGAACACGGCTGTGCCAGGATGGGCCAGCCAGACACCCAGGCTTCTTCCTAACACCAGCATTTCCCCAGTGGTTTGAAAAACTTCCAGTGCTTCAGGGCTTGCAGGTGGACTTGCCTGCTGATGGGGACAGCAGTCGTGGGGTAAGGAGGTGTCTGCTGCCACCCCTGCAAGCAATGCAGCTCGGGCTGCTCAGGTTAGGTCCCAGAGCGCAATGCACACGGGGACACAGTGCAGCTCATGGGGTGGTTCCTGCGGCACGGAGCATCCCACCTCACAGCCCTCTCGCCTCAGGGCGAGATGCAGCTGGGGCAGGAATGCCGGGGAGACGCAGAGCCACACGTAGCACGCTCCTCTCGGCCTGCTGCCAGGGCCCCAGGCCCGTGGAGAGGCTCTTGGCCAGGAGCTGGACAAGCTGCTCCTCGTTTGTTCCTTACGTGGGCCTGTGCACCAAAACCCTTGCAGGTGAAGGAGGCAGGCAGGCACCTGCAAAACGCTTTTATGGCAGCTGTCCTGGAAGCCAGGGCCATGGCTCACCCTACCTGGGCAAAGGAGGCTCCTGCTCCTCTTCCACACAGCGTCCCCAAAGCATCCAACTTACCTTTGGCTTTGGCAGCCTGACTTCACCACGGGGCTGCTCGTGCACCAACAGCCCCCGCTACAGGCACTGCACCTCCCTGTGCACAAGCCACGCTCCCAGCTCTCCCACAAAGACCTCCCCGGGGTGCGTGTCCAAAGCACCAACTCTGCCATCTGGGCACAGACCCACGCTGCCCAGCACAACTGAGAGCCTGGGAGCTCTCCAAATGACCCCAGCAGACCTTTTGTGCTCTTCACCTCGCTATCCATCCCAGCGCTCTGCGGGCATCCTCCTTCCCCATCCCCAAAACTGGTTACGACGCATTGTGAGGACTTGCTGTTTGAGCAGGACCAAGATCTCTCATGGATGTACCAGACAGAAGCCACCACGGACGTCCCCAGGAAGATGCCCCAGTAGGGATGCTGTGTTTCCAGAGAAACCTAACATCCCCTACACATCCAGGGCTGCTTCACAGCAAACACAGTGATGCTAAAACATCCGGGATGCTGCCCCCCAGGCCTATGAAGTGCACAACTGACCCTTCGCCCTTCTTACACTTGCAACTGGACCAGACCATGAGATTCCCCGAGCACACGGAAGGTATCGACATCTGCTGGCAATACAAGGGTCTCTGCAGGTGCAGAAGGCCCAGCTGGGCATACAAAACCTTTAAGATGAATAAATTCCTTACTGTGAGGGTGCTGAGGCACTGGAACAGCTTGCGCAGAGAAGCTGTGGATGCCCCATCCCTGGAGGTGTTCAAGGCCAGGCTGGATGAGGCTCTGAGCAGCCTGATCTGGTGGGAGGTGTCCCTGCCCGCGGCAGGGGGTTGGAATTAGGTGATCTCTAAGGTCCCTTCCAACCCAAACCATTCCATGATTCTATGAATATTTTAAGCAGGTGCACAGCACTGAAAAGCTAACAGTCTTCAGGAGAGCAGCAAGCACCCATAGGCATGAGACACAACATCAAAATCCTAAATCCGGTTACGTGGCTGCAAGTGTTGCCTGGTACCAAAAACGGGCAGGGGGCTTGGCAGTGCCAAGGCCCTCCCTGAGCCTCCCCAAGAGCCCCGATGGCTGCAGGGCGGCCGCCTGCCCTGGGGAGCAGCCCAGCGGCTCCTGGAGCAGGACGTACCCGGCTGCAGGCCCCGTGCTGTCAGCACACGGCGCACGGACAGCCCACGACACCCAAATTTCCACGGAAACCTCACACCAGAGGACATGGCACAACGTCCTGTTGTGCCACGAGGGGACAAGGGGACCCGAGCCCCACAGCTTCGGGTTGGAGAGGTGCTGAGGCCAGGCTGCTGTGGTGAGGCTGCGCCTGCTCCTGGCGTTCCAAGGCGAAGCCCACCTCCCCTCCTGGCACGGCGGCACCGCGAGCAGCTCTCCCAGGCACAGCCGCAGCACCTGCACAGGGACCCAGCCACCCACGGTGGGATGCGGCTCCATGGCCCCCAGCCTCACCCCCTCCTCCGGTGCTGCCCCTCAGGAGCTGTCGGTGTGACCGGCGCAGCCCCACACGGTGCCCAGCGCCGTGCTCAAAGCCGCCCAGCTCCCGGAGCAGCCTGAGTCCAGCACCACACAGCTGCCACAGCACCAGCGGGAGGGCGAGGAGAGAGGAGGGGCTGGGAACACCAGAGCTGCCTTGCCACCATGAGAGGTGTACGGCGTGCCTTTTGCAGGCAAGCAGATGAGCTGGAGGCGTGAGTCACCGCCAGGCAGGTTTTCCAGCTTTGCACCAGGCAGCCCGACACAGGCGGAGCTGCCGCCACACCGGGCCCAGCGGAGCACCCAGCGCAGGGGGTGCTCGGGGGGTGCCCCCAGCCTGGCCACGCAGACACGCAGCCCGCTGGCCACACGGGGCCAGCAGGCAGAGAAACGCTCCCAGGGGTGTGCCTGGGCCGACCACGGTGCCGCCGGTGCCGCCTGCAACAGCAGTTAGAGATCACACGGACAGACGAGGTGTGTACGGAACTAACCGCACATAACGTGCTCCTGGAGCCAAAGGACCCCTGGAAGGGGACAGGTTTCATGAATGCTGCTGTGAATAGAGGCCATGGCCCTCTTCCCGCGTGCCCTTCGGTGGCAGCAGGAGCTGCCAGGGGCAGGAGGCACAGACAGGACAGCGTGGCTCAGGGGGCTCAGCCCGGCCCAGGGGAACCCTTTGGAAAACAGAGGGACCCCCAAGGCTCCCTGACAGCCAGGTGCCACACACCACCAGAAATTAGGCACCTGAACAGCACTGAGTTTTCTAAAACTTGTGTGGAGACTGGTTATAAGTCAACCAAGTATATTGCAAACTCCAGACCTGCCTTGCTGAAATAAACCTCTGCCGCTCGGGAGCCCTGCCAACTGGCGTCGGTCTGCGCCCTGCCTGCGGGACCGCGGCTCGCGCCCGCACCGTGCTGCTCAGCGGGCCGAGGGAGCTGCAGGTGGAACTGCGGGGCCCAGCTTTGGTACATCGAGCTCTTAGAAACCTCTGGATAAAGTACAGTGACCACTTGTGGTGCAAGCGGGAACAGGACCAAGGACGTCAAGAAGACAACTCCTGCGGGGAGGTGAAGCAACCGGTTTGTGCCTGTGGATGGAGAGGGGCGCAGGCTGCGGCAGATGCATGGCGTGCTGTAGAACAGAAGCTCCTGACGAGGCTCTGATTTTCCACTCACAGCACTGTGAGCCTCGGTTCACAGGCCCAGGTCTCCGTTGAGGATAAGGACTGGCAGATCAGGGACAGCGCGGGTGCTTTTTGCAAGCCTCTCCCGTCCCCTGCGGCGTGCTCTGCGGCTCATCAGAAGGCTCCGCGCTGGCCCTGTGCTCGGGTGTCTTGGGTGCAGACGTTTCCATGGGGCTCGCGGTGCAGCCTCGCCCGCAGGACCGGGGAGCGGGCGCTGTGCTGCAGGAGCCGTCCCCGTGGCGCTGCCTCAAGGCCCCGCTCCCCGCGCACTGCCGGGGGGCTGAGGGGAGGGAGAGCTGCTGGGGAACCAGGAGGCAGCAAAGCCACGGGAAGATTCTTGCAAAGTTTTGGGCATTTGGCGATGCCTGTGTGGACTCCAGGATGGCGACACGTGGAGCACGGTCATGCAAGTTTGTGACAGCTCAGGGCGCTCACTCCGAGACCCAGCTGCCTGCAGAGACCCGGAGAGAAGAGCTGGGGCTGATGAGGACAGCCGCACCACCGGGGTGGGTGAGACAGAAGCAAAAGCCCAGAGAGCTGGGGAAGAGGAGCACAGCAGTGCTGATGCACCACGGAGCCGCCAGGCCACGGCAGCACGGCGCTGAGCTCATCCCTCTGGCACCCGCCCAGGAGCTCTGGACCTTGTCAAGCCTTCCCTGTCCCTGTGTGCTGTCCGAGGACGCCCCACACCGACTGCCCAGACAGCAGCAGGAGCAGCTCTGTCGTTAGACGGCTTCCTTCCCTTAGGCAGACCCAGAAATCCTACACAATGACCAGGCCGTGCAGGCAGCTGCTGCAGCAGAGCCCCGGGCACACAGCAGAAAGGGGCACAGCCCAGCGCCGCCGCGAAGCAGCCCTCCGAGAGCCTTCGGGTCTCAGGAAGAACCGCAACAGCCGGATGAAACTCCAGAGAAGCGGGGATTCCCAGAGGACACGGAAAACACAGGGAAAGGCTTCTGTAGATTCAGGACGAGCTGAAGGCTTCAGGTTTGTTTAGCTTGCAGCGCTGCTTTGTGCCTGCACACTGTTAACGTGTCAGAAAGCCACGCACAGAATAGCTGCAAGAATACTTCTGAACAGACGCTCATTCCACAAGCCAAACTAACAAGTGAATATTCAAAGCTTGTTTCAATCCATACTTAACTGCAGGGAAGAACAACCGTGGCTGCTTGGATGTTTTGCAAAAACGCTTCTTGTTTTTCAGATTAAGATTGAAAAAATTAATGTTGAAAGGGCTCAAGGGAGACATGCCCAACAGGCTTCAAAAGGAGTCAAAGGCTGCTGCAGGGAGCGCGAGAAGAGCGAAGCACTGGAGCAGGCTGCCGAGGTGCCTAAGAAGAGCCAGGCACACGTGGCAATGCTTGGTGCCTGCCCGCCCAGACATCCCCTGCACCACTGTCCCCTGGGCTCTCTCCTTGGCAGAGCACTGCTCACCGGTCTGAAGCTCACTGCCACCAGAAGGGAGGTCCTGCTTCCTCCCTTGGCCCCAGCCATGGCTCCCGTGCCCCCCAGCCAGCTCAGCCTGAGCAGACACCACCCAGATCCTCCAGCACCCATGTCAGCTCAGATGGCATGTGCCACCAGCAGCAAGCCATGGAGGAAATATCTCCAGTCTCAGAGGCGCTGCGCCCTGGGACCAAGTCCCCACCGCAGGAGGCCCACACGATCAGGGCTGTGCGGGGGGCGAGATGGGCACGGAGGCACCACACACCGTGTCCCCCTCTGGGGTTCACCCGACAGCAGGCGATGGCGCCTGGTAACTGAGTGCGGCAGGAAACCCATCCCACGCTGACAAGCCACAGCTTGAGGCCTTCTGCTGAGCAGAACGAAGCAGCAGAGGTGATGGCTTCATCCTATCAGTACCCCTCTGGGGCACGGATACATCGGGGCTCTGGGACGGCTGGGAATTACGGCTCTGTTGTGGCCAGCAGGAAGGGTGAGGTGCTCAAATACTGCCTTTGGACCTCCGCATCCGAGTGCTCTCCCAGACCAACCCCTCCTGCACAAGTGTGACCCACTGAGAGACCCTCACCTTCCCCCAGCACAGCGGGAGCCCCGCTCCCCTCTCCTCCTCTCTGTGAGGCTGAAACCCCCATGCAAATTCACTCAGCCACAGGAAAACGTGGGCTTTTCTTGGGGATTTGGAGAAGCCTCAGAGAACCAGGGCTATCCGAGGCACGAGTCGTGGGTACTCACCACCTTCAGCTCAGGCACCGAGCGACTCAGGGTCCATTCCTGGCTGTTCACAAACGAATCTGCAGAACAGAGAGGAGAAATCATCACGACGGGTCAGCAGCCTCCCTCGGGATCCCTCCGGATACTCCTCCCTCCACCACGCTCGCCCTGCTCACGAGAGCTCCGTGGCTCAGCCCTCCCACCCAGTCGCCGAGGCCCGACGCCGCCTTTGCCTGGCGGCCCTGGGGCCGGAGCTCAGGCCAGAAGGAGCGGCCAGCCCAGGGCAGGAGGCAGCGCGGAGCTCACGGCACGCGGGGCAGCTCCCTCCTTGCCCACAGGAGCGCAGGAAACCCTCCAGCACCCCTCCCCGAGGCACAGGGTGAGGGGAGCTCCAGGGAGCAGCCCCCCGTGGGGCCACGGGACACGCACCCCTGCAGCGAAGGCAGCCAGCGGGGCGCCCCGCTGTACCCGCGGGCTGTACGCGGTGCAGGTAAGGAGCTGGAGGCGTGTCACAGTGCCTGTGCTCGATTGAAGGTGAACACAGCTAATTACGCGCACGTTGTGTAATTTGCGGAGCGCTGCAACGGGCTTAAGAGGGGTGTACCAAGCAGGAACAGCTCTGAGTGGCACAGGGAGCACCCTCCTGCCACACAGATCACAGACACTTCTTTACACCCAAGCGATCCCCAGGAGCTGGCCAAAGAACAGACTTCCCCAATAAAACCAGACACACCGGAGGAGGAGCAGGAGACTGGAGAACACCTCAAGAACCAGCAGTGGCTAGCAGCCACCCCTAACGTGCCTGGCGTACCCCGTTTGCCTTAGGAGAGGCTGGGAGGGCTGCAGGGTGGGCGCTGAACACAAGCAGCACTTGCTGTACGGTGACAGCACACAAATAACAGGGGGTTAGGGAGCGGAGACCTGCGCGCTGCTCCTCCAGGGACACGTAACGGGCGTGGTGCAGTCAGACTGGCACAGGAATGAAAACCTCAGACGGGCCCAAAAGGGGCTGAACAGCCCGGTGCAGCCCAGTACAGCCCGGTACAGCCCGGTGCAGCCTGGTACAGCCTGGTACAGCCTGGTACAGCCTGGTGCAGCCTGGTGCAGCCTGGTACAGCCTGGTACAGCCTGGTATAGTGCGGTACAGCCCAGTACAGCCTGGTGCAGTGCGGTACAGCCCGGTACAGCCCGGTATACAGCCCGGTGCAGCCCGGTACAGCCTGGTGCAGTGCGGTACAGCCCGGTACAGCCCGGTGCAGCCCAGTACAGCCCGGTACAGCCTGGTACAGCTCAGTACAGCCCGGTACAGCCCGGTGCAGCCCGGTGCAGCCCGGTACAGCCTGGTGCAGCCCGGTACAGCCTGGTGCCCCGTGGGTCACCAGGGGCTGCCACCACGAGGGGCGGCTCTGGGCCTGCCCCGCGCTCCCTGCACCGCACGCAGTTGGAGCGACGACTTCTGGGCTTTGCCCGGGTGCTGCCCAGCCAGGATGGGCAGGTTGGCGGCTGCAGGCCCTGCTCAGGCCGGTGCCTCATCCCCGGCCGTGGCAGGGCACCGCACACTGCCGGGATCGAGGAGCAGCCCGGGCTCTCCAGCGCTGCCAGGAGCCGGCCGACAACCACCCCTTGCCCTCACAGCTCCTGGGGGGAGCTGAGCACACGACTCCGACAGCCGCAGCCCCTTCTCCTCTCCGGGATAACCCATCTCGGCCGGGCTGCTTAGGCTGGCCCAGGACAGCGGGGACGCACGGCCCAGGGCTGCTCTGGGGCCGTGGGGCCCTGCCCGCTGTGCCCGCAGTGTTCACGATGGTGTCCGTCACCATCGTGAAGGTTCGAAAGAGGAGTTGTTTCTTTGTGGTCTCTCTTACCCACCTGTTCTTTCTGTTACAGGAAAAGCTTTAAGGCAGAGGTAAAACCTTTAAAAAAGTAACTATTAAGAAGGAAACTGACAAGTTCTGGAGCCCTTTCAGAAAGGCGACAGACAACAGCCCTGGGTTTCCAAACACATTACTTGGTCTGAAAAAGGCATCACCTCCTCCCGTAACTTTTGCTCTGTTTAGGTCCTTTGCTGGTTAACCACGGTGCTGAAAGCAGCATTACTGCTTTCTTCTTTACTGGCAACCCCTCCCTCCAGACCAGACAAAGGCCACGCGCTTGCGCTGTTTGACCACACGTAACATTTCCTTGAACTGTGAAAAACTAGCAAAAATCAGGCATAATTTTCCAGGGATTTTGACTGGAGTAAAACACACTTGTTGACTTGGCTTTAAAACAGAGAGAGGCAGAGAGAGAGACCTGGTGAGGGCAGGCTGTTCTCTTGCCTCTTCCTGCTCTTGGATGCTCAGGAGAGAAAGCAGGTGAATTTTTTGCTAGTTGCCTCCTTGCTAACCAGTCTAACATGCCTTTTTTTAGACAAGGTTCAGGAGTTCATTGACAACAGATTTTTAACTCGCTGTGAATGCCTCTGAGTAAATCCCAACACAAACAGTGACGCGGTGCCAATTTAGCTGTATTGAGCCACGTAACACGTTCAATTAACAAACGCTATTAGCGCACTAGACCCAAGGCGCCGACGTTCGACCGGCTGCCAGCACGGGCAGTGTCTGCAGCCCAGGCCCCCGGGCTGGACGCGGCACGGCGATGCCAGCCGTGGCCCCGGCACGCCGGCTCTGCCCAGCCCCGCTCCCTGGGTGCCGGCAGCCCACCGCCTGCACGCCGTAGCGCGGGTTGATGCCGAGCTACGCAGGGCAAGGCCCTTCCCGTGCCGGCCCTTTGGTCGCAGGCAGCACGGTGAGGGCACGGTACCACCCCCCGCTGCCTGCAGCCCTGGTCTCTGCAGCTCAGGCATCTCCTGAGCCTCGTCTGGTGTGGCTGTTTAGTACACTTGTCCCATCCCCCTTCAAAACCACATCAAATTTCACTTCCATACTGCTCTTTAGCAAGGAGTTTCGGCAGTGTAAATACTCATTCCTTGAAAACCCGATTTCTTGTTTGTTTTGGGCTTGACTTCACTGATCTGCCCTGCCCTTGTACCAGAGAGAGCAAACTACCTTCTCCAGCCACCCTCACCCTCGCCGCCCCCCGTTTCACTGCCCCAGCCTGCCCGCCCTCTGCTGTCCCCCGCCTCCCCCCGGCTCCAGCAGCCTCGTTGAGATGAAGCGGCGAGCCCAGTGCCCGTGCTGAGCACGGCGGCATCGCGCCCGCAGCAGGAGAACAGGAGAACAGCCAGCCGCCCTCCCGACCAGCTGGAGCGGTACGGCACGCAGCCTGCACGCTGCGGGCTAGATACCTCCGCTGCTCGTGCTCACGGCAGCACAGTGGCCTTGAACTGAAGGCGGGCACAGCATCCCTTCAAAATCAGCTGGAAATATTTCTGGACACAAACCTTAGAGGGGCCGATCCCAGCTGTGGTTCACCTCCACGGCCAGACACTCAGATGTCAGGAACTGAAGGCCCTTGTGTCCATCTGCCTTCGCAAGCTGTACACGTACGCATGAACCTTTCCACTAAAATTCCCCCCTTTCAGGAAGGCATCCTATCCTCATCTCCAACTGCCTACAATGGAGATGCCACCAGGGCACAGCAGATGGCTCTTTCTGCTCAGGGGGAATCTGTGGTGCTCCCGGAGCTGGCCGGGCACCTCCTGCCCCGCGGAGTGACCCCGGTGGGCTTCCCTCACCGCCACAGGCACTGGCCCACTCACCCTCTGACCTCCCTGATCAGCTGCATGATGCAGTGCCGGCGGGGTCTTCTGCCACCGGGACTGGTGACGAAGCACGGCAGAGCCTGGACACAGCAGCGAAGTGATGTGAGGGGGCTGGGTGTCAAGGCACACTTGGGTTTGCCCGTCTGGGACCAGATGCCTTCGGCACTGTCCTCTGCCTTCACCTCATGGCACGCCTGGGACACTTCCCAGCTCCTGCAAGAGGCGGGAGTGCAGAACCCCCGGGAGTGGTTCTTCAGATTTGGCTTCACACGGCCTTCAAGCAGAGTCTGGGGGCTTTCTTAAACCATGCCCTGAAAGCTGGAACTTCCCATAACCAGGAGGCGTTAGTGTCAGGTTCCCCAAATTACTTAGTTAACGGAGCAACGTTCTCACACATACACTTCTAGTACTCCTTACAGACCGCAGGGAGAAGCTTGGCTCTGGCCCTCAAAAGGAGGAAAAATAAATGCCTTTGCCTGCGTCAACCAGCACCCACAGCACTACGCCAAGCACGATGCGGCCGTTCCTGCAGCACCTGAAGGATCGCCACGAGACAAGGTCCTCAACACCACCTGCTCGCCCAGCAGCCCGAGGACCAGAAGCACAACCCAATCGGCGCTGCCAGCCGCGGTGCGTGCCACAGTTGAGCCTTACAAACCCGCCCCAGCAGCCGGCCGCCCAGGCACGCTTACAGCCCACCGTTCTGCTCCCCGCACGCACCGGTCGCCTCTCCCAGCGCACGGACACACGCACAGCCCGGGCTCGACGTGCCGACACCCGCACGGCCCGCCCTGTAGTCCTGCCCCATGCAGGCGCTGCAGCCCCACGGCCCCCCGGGACAGGCAGCCCCGTGCCCGGCTGTGGGGAGCTGCCCTGCTCGCTCCGTTTGTGTGCGCTGCTTTCCCCGTCCACCTGCTCCTCCTCACAGCAGTGAAAGCAGCCGCCGTGCGCAGGAGGGGCGGATGAAATCCGTGAAGCTGTCAGAAAGGCACCTCAAGAGCAGTTTCTCAACCACCCCAAACGGCCGTAGGCCAGGTAACCTGGCTGTCGAAAGAAGCTGACACAGCTCGCTGATGTCAGCTCCGTCCATCCCCAGCGCTCCTGGTTCACTACGGAGCCGCAGCACGTGGAGGCTCCCTGCCTCTCACCTGCCTGGGCTCTGTACTCCGTCCCTGTACCCCGTCCCTGCCAGTTACGTGCTCAAATCCACACAAGGAGATCCGTCGGCGTGTGGGGGTCTCCCTGCTGGTGACACTACTCCCCTCCTGCCTGCGTCCAGCAGCGAGCGGGGCAGGGTGCGATGCCGGCCACCCGGGCACCATCCCTGCTGGAAGAAGCGACCACAGCCTCCTCCAGGGGAGAGGCAGCGACCACGTGGAAGCACACACAAAGCCAGCAGACAACGTGATGTGCCCAACGCATGAACATCCACTACCCAGAACCCAGGCGGGCAGTCCCACGTCAGCACCTTCCCCGCAGGGCCAGCGCCTTGGCACGAGCTCGCTCAGCACGGATTGTCGCCAGCCGGGCTAACTCCCTCGTGAACCATCCTGGGGCTCGTGCAGACACAGGGGAGTAGTGATTCACCCGATTAGCTGCACTGCTGGACTACCGGTATTGTTTAGTAGTTCACATTAAAACACACCCAGCCACTCTTCCTCCCTCTTCTTTGTTATTTAATAATACAGAAGAGACCAGACTGCCAGCCCTGTGGCCGAATACCTTCCCCAGGCGCATCTGACCTCAAAAGCAGAAGCAGTGGACTCACGGCACCGCTTGGATGCTGAGTGCCCCTGCACAGCCTTGGTGGCCGTGGTCTGAGGCACGAGACACAGCCACGCCAGAGAGGCGACTGATGTGAGGCGACTGATGTGACCTCCCTGGAAGGAGATCCAGGCCCGCAGCCTCCTCTCGGGGAGGTTTCCCGGCACAGGCAGCTCTAGGCTCCAGGAGACTGCAGGACGGGTACGCACAAGGTCCCTGCCACCAGCAGACAGGAGGCAGGCACTGTGGCAGCTGGTGCCTCTGTCACTTGGGCTGGAGGGACATCGCCAGTGGCCGGCAGACAGACCGCCGCTGTGGGCCACAACAGCGTCCCACGCTAGGAAGAGCTGAACCCTGTAAGAACCCGGCCACGGCAGCGCCGAGCCCCTGCTGCTTACACCCACTGCTGCTGCCAGGCTGGGAGCAGAAAGGGCCCTGCCTCCTGGCTCGGGTCTCTTCCTAGGACGAAGCGTGGCAGGTTCACCTACCGTGGGCTCCAGGAGAGTGAGTGCCAGACACATCTGGTGTCCGCACACAGCAGCTAATAATTAACCACCTCATCACCCAAGCCACTGTGGAACTACCTCGGACACTGAAACCCTGGGCACTAAAACCAGCTTTGAAAGCAGGCCAGAGGCCGAACAAACACAGAAGTGCCCACACAGACCAAGTTCCAAAGTACCCACCTGCCCACACAGGCGGATAAAAGGGCAGCGCAGCGCTGCAAGCCTGGGCAGAGCCTCCTCTTCCCGGCTCGATACAGCCTCAGCCCTGGCAATGCTGGCAGGGAGAGGGTTCTCCAGGTCAAAGGCCCGCACACGCACGGCGGGTGTTCTGTCAGAGCTTAGCTGGTGTGGAGGTCGTGCGTGGGATGTGTTCTTTGCAAGGATTATCTCACCAGAGCTTTGAATATTTAGCAGCAGTGAAGGGAGCGAATCCTGTGTACCTCTGGAAGAGAAGCGTGCCTCCACCGACCTCCACCCTCGTTTCTGAGCCATTCTGCGGGCAGCAGCAGCCCGGGCCCCTGCCCCGCCATCACCCAGCGTGTACTGGGCAGTGAAGGGCCATATGCTCCAGGCCTCCCGGACCCTTCTTCTTTCCAGTCCACGTCCAACCGCTCGCAGACCAAGGAACGTCACCGAGCCCTGTGGGCTCTGACAGCTGGAGCCTGCCTGCAGTCACGGATAACCCACCGCCTTCCCAACGCGAGCGCCGTGCCGGGGACTCACTTTGCCAGTAAAAACCTGTTCCAAATACGTCTGACTTCAGCTCTAGCTGTTTAAACCCACAAGCCAAGGCAGGTTAAGATTACAAAGGCCCTGTGTTTTGAAGTTCCCCCTTCCCATGGATATCTGAAGCCTGCAATCAAACACCTCTGCACTGACTGCGTTCATTTCCGCCGATCCTGCCCTGAGAATCAGGCGTTTCTGTGTCCCCACAACTCCTTCCTTGGCACCTTCCGCATTTCCACGTTTTTCTGAAGCGTGGACACCAGGCTGGGCTCAGCAGCCGAGGCACAGTCTCCAAACCCATGGTGCCATCCTTGCTCCTCACCAGCTCTCCCCGCTAAGCTCAGGCAGGTACTAACAAGAGACGATACATATCATTACCTACTCAACTCGCTATGCAAACTTCACCTTATTAATGTAAAAACCTTCCTCTTCTCCCAGCCGTCTTCTCTCACACAACGGCCTACAAGCTAGTCCTCTCTGCACGGTCAAACACCAACGCAGGAGTAGAGGCAGTCACCTCAAAACCTTAAGGCACCTGAAAAAAGCAGCCCATCTTTCTGGAAGATGGGAGTATGGTTGCAAGGAACACTTCCTGAGCTGCGGAGTGCAGATGCCAGAGATGCTGCACCCCTTACGTGATCCCTCCACGGGCAGGGAAAACTTCAACCCCAAGCCCGCCCAGCTTTCCCAGCCCGTGTCGGAGCACTCCTTCAGAACTGCGCCAGCCGAGACCTGGAAACGTCCCTCTGAACCGCCGAGTGCTGTTATTTGTGGTCGGTCCGAAGTGGCTGGACTTTGTGCGGACTTTGTTCCAGCTCCAAGGGCTCTCGTCCTTCCTTGCTGTGTTTACAGAAAATCACATCCCCTGCCAGCCTCCACTCTGCTACGCTGCGAAAAGCTCTTCAGCTCTTTCGGGCAACAAATTCTGCCTTGCCCTGATCATCCTCCCCTGTGCTTGGCCCAGGCTGGACCCCTGCATCAGCAGGGAGCCGACGCCACGCACGGAGCCCTGAGGAGGTCTCAGCGAGGCTTGCAGAAGGTACTGGGACCGACGGGCCCTTGGGAACGCCTACACAGCAGAGCGCTGCGCTGGTACCTGAGCTTGCTATAAACAAAATTCTCCCAGTACTGGGAACGGGGCAGTGAAGTTGGCTGGGATCCCTGCCTGGACTGACATACCCTCCTTCTCCACAGAGCTGATAACCGCAACTGCAGCTGCACCCCCTGGGGAGGGCATGTTGGGACTGCGTTAGCAACTTTCCTTGGGCTAAGGCAGGCAGCGCTAGCATAAAGCATCAGAGTTTCTGAAGGGCTGAGCATTGTTACAAACACTTCTGGAGCAGGGCAGAGATCTCCAGTACGGCCACGCTGGAGCAGAACTGAGACTGTCCGTGTCCAACCTACGGCTTCCCGGCTCGGAGGCTCACAGCTCCCCGACCAACAAGCCTCGCTGGGAGATGGGATGCTTAAAACAGGACAAACGGCAGCTTTAGTCTGCAGACGTCACGGCTGCTTCTTCACCTCTCATTGAGATAGGAGAGCGTATTTTGGGCGAGTTAAAACCAGGCAGCTAATAACAAAAACAGTGTTCTGAGCAAAGAGCACACACAGGTGTCAGCTCTGCAGCTCCGGCAAGTGGCGCTTGCTCTGCCACCATGAGTGACAGCCACTCAGCCAGCCTGCAAAGCTTGTCCCCAGGCTCCAGCACAGGCCACGGGGGGAGATGCTGAGCCCTGTCCAGCAGTGGTCTCCCATCAGCCAGCTGATCGCCGCCAAGGAGGGCTCCAGGCCCTCTCCAGTGCCATGGCAAAGCACCACCAGGATCTCCAGCAGATGGACCCAAAGGGAGCCCCCACCTGTCCCAGCCCAGCAGCCAGGTGAGGGGCGAGGACACCGGCACAAGCAAGCAACCTCAGCTGCTCCCCTGGGAATGCAGCAGACGGGCTGGCGGCTGCTGGCGCAGCTCCTGCTGGAAGCCGCCGGCAAGCAGGAACAGGCCCCCTGCCGCACGGGCAGGGCCTGGCCCTCCCTGCCCGGATACACCCACATTCCCCAGCCATGAGCGCAGCCTCCCCTTGCCTGGGAACCTCCCGCCACCCAGCCCCAGCACCGCACCCGGCCCCGGGCACCGCTGCCAGCCAGCAGGGGCCCTGCCGGAGGAGCGCACCCAGGGGAGCACAGCCAGGCACCCCACGGCACGCAAAGGCTGTCCCGGCCACTCGGCCGGAGCCCACACGCTCCTCCCGGACCTTCACCTGGAAGGCACGGTGAGCACCGAGGACAAAGGGACCGACAGGAACGAGCTCCTTGAGCTCCCCGGCCAGCACCTGCGTGGCAGCGAAGCTCAGGCTGCAGCAGAGCTCACCCCCCTCCTGCGCTCACCCCACGGGGCCAGCCCTGCTGGGGAGCTCCCGGGCACGGCGCTGCCCTGGGTGCCCGCAGCTCCTCAGGGGGCCCCCCGACCCAAATCCACCCCTCTGGCACACGAGCCAAGCTGGGGACTTGCTTCCACAATGCCAGGACTCGGGAACCCCACGATGGAAGCCCAGAGCAGCTCGTGGGCACCAGGAAGCGCTGCCCTGCCTGCCTGGGGAGCGGCGGGGCCCAAGCCCAGCCCCCTGCTCTGTTCACCCAGCGCTCAATGCCTTAAAAAGCCTGCGGGAGCTGCGCACCTCCCGGCCCCTGCGCAGCTCCCCTCGCCCCGCGTGCTCGTGCCAGGGGCCAGGGAACAGGACCGGGCAGGGAGGCGCAGGCAGCGCTGCCCCCACGGAGCCTCCGCCAGCCCCGCAGCCCCAGCACCCAGAGCACAGCCCACTGCAGCACGGCCCAGGGGTCCGGTAGTCAAGCAAGCAACAGCAGCTTCAGCTACCAGTCCATGGCAGGCACAGTCCCCACAGGGCTCCTGCTCTCTGTCCCCCTGCCACGTCACTTGGGAGCCACCGCAGCGTTTCGCAGGCTGCCCTGCGCCCAGCAAGCACCCCGTGCTCCCGGTCACCCCCAGGCAGGACCCCTGCAGTCAGCGCCCAGGCAGACTCTGGCACCAGGGAAGTGCTTATAGGACAGGAACGGCACCTTTCTGTGCTGCCCGGCTCCTCATGCTGCTCCTTGCCTCTGCTCTGGTGGCCTCCCAGATCACTCAGCCCCTGCCCAGGAACTGGACCCCTCGCCCACTCGTGGAGGCAGGACATGAGTTGCAGTTTCCCCCGCTGCCCTGACCCCACTGCACAAGGCTCAGCTATCCCTGCCCTCACTGGGACACCAACACAGCAAGGAGGACGTGGGACCGTGCGGCTAGGCAAGGGAACTCCTGATGGCATCTGCTCCAAGCTGGCCACGCTGCTGCTCCTTCAGCGCTCGTGACGGTGGCACCAGCATGCTGGGGCACCAGACGGCCCCAGGAACGCCCACGCTTCCCCGCTGCAGCTGAGCTCTCCTCAGCGCGCACCCCACGCAGCACCGAGACACAGCCAGGCGCCCGTGCCAGCCCAGGGACCCCAGCAGCACCAGGCCTCTGCCGCCCGCCCTGCCGGCACGGGGGGGCTCTGCTCTCTCCGGGCCAGCGCCGCTCCTGCGCTCACTTACCCAGCACTCGCAGCGGGCCGCTGCCCAGGAGGACGGGGTCCATGCCGCCGTGGGGCTCCTTGGGGGAGGCGCCGCCGGTGCTGCCGCGCTCTCGCCTTCGGAAGCGGCTCGTGAGGAGTCTCCAGAGTCCCCCTGGCTGCTCGGGGTCCGCGTGCAGCCTGCCCCCGACCCTGGCCAGCTCCGGGTACAGCAGGTCCCGCTTGCTGGGGCAGGTGTGCAGGGAGCTGGCGTCCCCCTCGCTCTTGGTGCGGAGGCGCGCGGGGCGCAGGAGGCCCCCCGACTCGGAGCGCCGCAGCTCGTGGCCCCGCCGCAGGCGGAAGCTGAAGCTCTTGCGCAGGGCGCTCAAGTTCTTCCTGGGGCTCGGGCCGCTCCGGCCGCTGCCCCCGAAGAGGTTCCAGCGGCGGCTGCCCCACAGGGAGCCGCCCCGGAGGAAGCCGGGGCTCTCCGCGGGGTGCTGCGGCCGGGCCGAGGGCAGGAAGGTCATGCTGCTGGGGCGCGGCCGCTGCGCCCCCC